>NW_026728190.1:0-247500 GCF_030684315.1 Stegostoma tigrinum | reverse complement strand
CACGAATGCAAGGAATGCTCAGTTGAGGAAGAATGCAGACATTTCGGAATCCCTCCAGCAGAAGATGATATCATTAGAACAAATGGATCTGTCTGGACAGTCCTGTTTGTAGATTTTGGGAAGTAAGACTCTATTGTTTGTCATCAAGGATATGGTTGAGTGATCATATTCAGAGTGAAGAGACCAAGAATGTGAGGCTGGAGAATGGGTACAGAACCATGCCTCTCGGAATTCCTGTGCGTAGAGGCGTGATTCTCCACCCATAATGCAACCAACAAACAGATACAATTGGACCCCCACACACAAACCCATACAGATCAAAACCGGAAATGACAGTACTCATGGTAACAGACTGGACAGTGTCAATTCCAGACAGTGTAGAACAACATCGTTTCATTGGAGGCTGTACCGATGATGTCACCGATCATGGTGACGAAACATCTGAATGAGAAGAAGCCAGCTCGGCGAGCAAGTCCACAACCTCAATCAGAGAACTGGCTGTTTTGAACTACCTTGTTCAAGAGTTTCAGTTTTGATTTTGAATGTTAAATCTCGCTCCCACATAGGGATGGAGGATTACTGTTAACAGCTGCATTCTAACTAATTCATATCGAATCATTATTGTTTTGACCAGTCTTCGGGTCAGGCTCCCTCGGTGACTGAGTCTCCCAAATTGTTAAGTTCCCTCGTGAAAGACTCCCCTTCTTTACACACCCAACTAGATCCACCTCAGTTGGTACGAATTAAGCTGATTAAAAAGGATCTTTGTCTTGTGGATACCTTCCTATGTTTCAGAAGGAGTCAAGATAACAGGGTGACACGGTGACTCAGTAGTTAGTAATGCTACCTCACAGCACCAGGGACCCGAGTTCCATTCCAGCCTCGGATGACTGTCTGTGTGGAGTTTGCACATTCTCCCCTTGTCTGTGTGGGTTTCTGCTGGGTGCTCTGGTTTCCTCCCACAGTCCAGAGATGTGCAGGTTAGGTGGATTGGCAATGCTGAATTACCCACAGTGCCCACGGATGTGTAGGTTAGGTACATTAGCCATGGGAAATGCAGGCTGACAGGGATGGAGTAGGGGAATGGGGATGGGTCTCGGTGGGATGCTCTTTGGAGGGTTGCTGTGGGCTTGTTGAACTGAGTGGCCTGTTTCCACACTGGGGATTCTATAAAACTAGCTTCTCCTGAACTCGTGAGAGAGTGAGTTTATCAATTGCTAAATGCAACAAGTCATAAGGCACCACAAATATGCACAAGTTAGAAACAAGAAATTAGCTCAAAAACCATAAAAGTTAAAAGGGATACGGATACTTCAGCCTTTGGATTGTTTGTGAAGAATAGAAAGTGGGATGTTGTGGCCACTAAGTTGGGCGATCCCCGTAATGTTGATATGAATTCAGCAGTTAATTTTGAGATTCTTGTTGAAATTCTTTTGACCTTGTTTCCCTTTTGACATTGCCCAGGTTTGCAGAGCTCAGAGCAAGAGATTTTCTTTTCTTCTTACCTGCAGCATAGGGCGATGAAACGGCTGTCCCAGAGCTGTGACCTCCGCAACTCCTGAGACCACACGAGCACATTCGCCCAGGAATACACACGGACTGATACGAAAGAACTATCGGGATAACAATACTCAGCGTGGTACTGGAAAAGACAGCATGTACAAACAGAAAACAGCTGTAAATAGTGTCAAGAGGTGAAATCAAGTGATAAAGCGAAATTCATGGCTCTTTGCTTGCGTGCTCATTGTATTCAGAACAAAATCAACAAATTAATAGCACATTTCTAGGTTGACGGGCATGATTTTATAGCTATTACAAAGACATGGTTACAAGGAGATCAACACTGGAGCTAAGTGCGCAGGGCTAGACGACATTCCAAAAAGACAGGCAGGAGGGAAAGTGACTGTAAGCAAAGAAATTAGTATGAGAGCAAGAAACGATCTTGGATCGGAAGATGTAGAATCCAATTTTATTTATTTGTTAATGGGAGGAGGACATCCCTAGCTACGCAGTGTTTATTGTCCATCCCTAATTGCCCAGGGGACAGTTCAAAGTCAATCATATTGCTGTGGGTCTGCAGTCACATGTAGGCCAGATCATGTAAGGGTGGCAGTTTCCTTCCCTAAAGCACATCAGTGAACCAGGTGAGTTTTTCTGAAATTTGGCAATGAATTCATGGTCATCATTATATTCTTAATTCATGATTTTCTTTTATATTGAATTCAAATTCCACCATCTGCTGTGCTGGAATTTGAACACAGGTCCCCAGAATGTTATCTCAGTCTCTGAATTAACAGTCCAGCAATAATACCACTAGGCCATTTCCTCCCCCATTGTGGAACAAGAAAGCCTGTAGCTGACTCCCACTTGGGAAAAACAGTGAACCAGGAGCTTCTTAAATGGGCGATCGCATCTCCTTACATTTTAAGACAGCCATGGATAATCAGGACCTTGTGGGAAGGGACGAAATTGGGGGAGGGAAAATTACATCAGTGTTAGGTAGGAGCTGAGCAGTATTAATTGGGAGGAGCTTTTATTGAACAAGTCAACATTTGATCCGTGGGAGTTATTTCAAGACCTACTCTTCAGTTCAGAACTGGCCTATTCCAGGGAAGGAGGAATGACAAGGATGGCAATCTAAGGACGTACGGACATAAGAAATAAAACAGGAGTAGGCCATCTGTCTCTTCCAGCTCGTTCCGCTGATCTTTTTTGCGGACTCAGCTCCACTTACCCTCCCATTCGCCATAACCCTCAATTCCTTTCCTGTTCAAAGATCTATCTGTTTTGGCTTTCAAAACATTCAACAAGGGAACCTCAACTGTTTCAGTGGGCAGAGAATTCCACAGATTCACAACCCTTTGGATGAAGAAGCTCATCCTCAACTCAGTTTTAAATCTGTTCACACTTATTTTGAGGCTGTGCCCCCGAGTTGGAATTTCGCCCATCAGTGGAAACAATTTCCGATCCATTTGTTTCATAATTTTAAAAGTTTCTATCAGATCACCCCTCATTCTTCTAAATTCCAGTGACTGCAATCCTAGTCTCCTCAATCTCTCCCCATACAGCAACATTTTTAATTCTGGAATCAACCTCGTGAACCTCCTTTGCACCCCCTCCGGTGCCAGTACATCCTTTCTCAAGTGAGGAGACTAAAACTGTACAAACTACTCCACACCAAGCCTCACCAGCACCCAAAACAACTGTAGCATACCCTCCCGATTTTTCAACTGCATCACTCTCGCAATGAAGGACACTATTCCATTTGCTGTCTCAATTACCAGCCGCATCTGCAAACTACCTGATTCAGACACAAGGCTGCCCAGCTCCCTGTAGGAGCAGCATGCTACAATTTTTCACCATTTTAGCAAGACTCCATTTTTCCATAATTACTAACAAAATGGATACCCTCACATCTACCATCATTGGACTCCATCTGCTAGACCCTTGTCCATTCACTTAAACTTTCTGCATCCTTCCGCAGATTTTCATCGTCCTCTTCAGACTTTACTCTCTCACTCATTTTAGTGTCATCTGTGAACATAGAAAAATACAGTGCAGAACAGGTCCTTCGGCCCTCGATGTTGCGCCAACCTGTGAACGAATCCAATTCCATTCCCTCACACTATCCCATCATCATCTATATGCTTATCCAAGGACTGTTCAAATGCCCTGAATGTGGCTGAGTTAACTGCATTGGCAGGCAGGGCATTCCACGCCCTTACCACTCTCTGGGTAAAGAACCTGCCTCTGACAGCTGTCTTCAATCCATCACCCCTCAATTTGTAGCTGAGCCCCCTCGTGCAAGCCAACATCATCATCCTAGGAAAAAGACTCTCACCGTCCACCCTGACTCATCTTTCTCTGATCGTCTTGTATGTTTCTATTAAAGGCCCTCTTAGCCTTCTTCTCCCCAATGAGGACAGACTCGAGTCGCTCAGCCTTCTCTCATAAGACCTTCACTCCAGACCAGGCAACATCCTGGTAAATCTCCTCTGCTCCTTTTCCAAAGCTTCCAAATTCGTCCCGCAATGGAGCGACCAGAACAGGTCGCACGAGCGTTTTGTGCAGTTGCAGCATGACATCACGGCTCTGGAACTCAATCCCTCTACCAATAAAGTCTAACACACGTATGCCTTCTTCACAGCACTATCAACATGGGTGGCAACTTTCAGAGATCTGTGTACATGGACGCCAAGGACCCTCTGCACATCCGCACTACCAAGAATCTTTCCATTGGCCCAGTATTGTACCTTCCTATTATTCCTCCCAAAGCGAATCACCTCACATTGAACTCCATTTGCCACCTTACCGCCCAATTTTGCACTTTATCCAAGTCTCCCTGCAACATGCGACATTCTTCCACATTGTCCACCACTCCACTGACTTTAGTGTCATTTGCAAACTTACTGACCCATCCACCTATGCCTGCATCCAAGTCATTTATAAAAATGACAAACAGCAGTGGGCCAAAAACAGATCCTTGAGGCACACCACTAGTCACCGGACTCCAGGCTGAATATTTTCCATCAAACACCACTGGTTGCCTTTTTACCGAAAGCCAGTTTCTAATCCAAACTACGAAATCTCCCTCAATCACATGGCTCCATATTTTCTCCAATAGCCTACCATGTGGAACCTTATCAAAGGCTTTCCTGAAGACCGTGTACACCACGTCAACGGCCCTTCCCTTGTCCACATGCTTGGTCACCTCCTCAAAATCTCCATGACGTTTGTGAGACACAACCTGCCCTTGACAAATCCATGTTGACTATCTCCAATCAAATTGTTGCTTCCGAGATGATTATAAACCCTATCTCTTATAACCCTTTCCAAAACTTTTCCTGCAACAGACGTAAGGCTCACTGGCTGTAATTGCCTGGCTCATCTCTACTGCCCTTCTTGAACAAGGGCACAACATTTGCAATCCTCCAGTTCTCTGGTGTTAAACCTGCAGACAATGAGGACTCAAAGATCAAAGCCAAGGGCTCCGCCACCTCCTCCCGAGCTTTCCAGAGAATTCTCGGAAAAATCCTCTCAGGCCCAGGGGATTTATCTAGCTTCACACCTTCTAGAATTGATAACATCTCCTCCTTACTAACCTGAATCCTTTCAAGTCTAATAGCACGTATCTCAGTCGTCTCCTCGACGATATTCTCCTCTTCCTCAGTGAAAACAGATGAGAAATATTCATTTAGCACCTCTCCGATCTCTACCCGGTCCACACACAACTTGCCACTTCTGTCTTTGATTGGCCCTATTCCTACCCCAGTCATCCTTATATTCCTCACATACCTTGAGAAAACTTTACAGATCTCCTTTATTCTACCTGCGAATGACTGCTCAGGACCCCTCCTTGCGCTTCTTAACTCTCTCTTTAAATCCTTCCTTGCTCATCTGTAACTCTCCATCGCATCAACTGATCCATCTCATCTCAACATCACATAAGCCTCGCTCTTCTGCTTAACTCGAGATACAATTTCTTTAGTAAACCACGGTTCCCCTACCTTATCACTGACCCCTGCCTGACAGGGATGTACCTATCAAGGACACGCCATATCTGTTACTTAAACCAGCTCCCCATTTCGATTGTCCCCATCCCCTGCATTTTGCGACCCCATTCTTTGCCTCCTAAGTCTTGCCCAATTATAATTGCCTTCCCCCATCTCTAAGTCTTGCCCTGTGGCATGTTCCTCTCCCACTCCATCGCTAAACTAAACGTAACCGAATTATGGTCACTCTCTCCAAAGTGCTCATCTGCCACTAAATCAAACACCTGGCCTAGTTCACTGTCAAGGGCCAGATCCAGTGTGGCCTCCCCTCTTGTCGGCCCTTCGAAGTACCGTGTCGGGAAACGCTCCTGCGTGCATTGGACGAAAACTCATCCATCCGACGTACGAGAGTTACAGCATTTCCAGTCAATGCTTAGGAAGTTAAAGTCTCCCATAATGACCACCCTGTTCCTTTCACTCCTGCCCAGAATCGTTTTGCCACTCCTCTCCTTCAGATCCCTGGAACTTTGCAGAGGCCTATTAAAAAACTCCCAGCAGTGTGGCCTCTCCTCTCCTGTTTCTGACATCAGCCCATCCCACCTCAGTAGACCAGTCCTCCTCAAAAGATTTTTCAGCCTCCGTTATACTGTCCTCGACAAAAAGCCACACCTCCCCCTCTTTTCCCACCTTACCTGATCTTACTCAAAGATCTGAACCCTGGAACCTGCAACATCCATTCCTGACCCTGCTCTATCCATGTCTCCGTAATGGCCACAACATCGAAGCCCCAGGTACCTATCCATGCTGCAACCTCACCTCGCTTATTCCGGATACTCCTGGCAGTCAAGTAGACACACTTCAATTCAGCTTGCTGTTTGCCAGCACACTCCTGTGACACTGAGATCCTGTCCATGTCCTCTCTATTCTCTTTCTCCTGTGTACTGAAACTACACCACAGTTTCCCACCCCCTTGCTAAGCTAGTTTAAACCCACCCGAACAGCACTAGCAAATTTCCCGCCCAGGATATTAGTGCCCCTCTGGTTCAAGTGGAGACCGTCCTGTTTGTACAGGTCCCACCTTCCCCAGAATGAGCCCCAATTGTCCATGTACCTGAAGCCCTCCCACCTGCAGCATCCCTGCAGCCACGTGTTCAGCTGAAATCTCTCCCTGTTCTTTGCCTCGCTATCACTTGGCACGGGTAACAAACCAGAGATAACCACTCCGTTTGTTTGAGCTCTCAGCTTCCAGCGGAGCTCCCTGAAATCCTGCCTGACGTCCCTATCCCTCTTTCTACCTATGTCCTTGGTACCTGTGTGGACCATGGCTTGGGGCTGGTCACCCTCTCCCTTCAGGACCCTAAAGACACTATCCGAGACAACACGGACCCTAGCACCTGGAGGCAACGCACCAATCATGAGTATCTTCGGTTCCAAACAAGCCTTCTATCTGTCCCTCTAACTATTCAGTCCCCAATGACTAACACTCTCCTCCTATACCCACTTCCCTTCGTTGCAAGAGCGACAGACTCTGTGCCAGAGACCTGCACCCCAGTCAGTATTGAGGTAATGCCTCATCGTAAGGAGGTCAGAATTGACGGAGTGGCAAATATTTAGAGGGTCAGTACTGAGGCAGTGCACAACCGTCAGAGGGTCAGTGCTTAAGGAGAACCCCATTATCAGAAGGTCAACACGAATGGAGAGTCACATCGTCAATGGTTCAGTCCTGAGGAACACTTCATTATCATAGGGTCAGTCCTGAGGCAGTGCTTCATTGTCAGAGGGTCAGTATTAAGGTTTAGAATTGAGGGAGTGCTATCTGATTATGTCACTCTGACAACGAGGCACTGCCTCAGGAATGAGCCTCTGACAATGAGGCACTTTCTCAGTTCTGAATCTCTGACAAGGAAGCATTCCCTCAGTGCAAACCCTCTGTATTGACCCGATGTCAATGAGGCACTCGCTGAGTACTGACCCTCTGACAAAGTTCCAATAGCTTACTACTGACCTTCTAATCATGTGCCCCCTACCCCATTTCTAAATCTGTTACATTGAGGGCACTGCCTCAGAACTGGCACACTGGCTATAAGGCAGTCCGTAAAGACTGACCCGCTGATCATGAGGCTGTCCCTCAGTTAATGACCCTCTAAATATGAGGCACTCCCGTAATTCTGACCGTCAGGAGCTACCTCAATGTTGACTCACTGATATAGAGGCACTGCCTCAGAGTTGACATGCTGACGATGGGGCACTTGCTCAGGACAGACCCTCTGATAGAGCTGCAGATTTGATATTAGAGCAGTGATGCACCGCGAGCAGGTCAGTATTAAGGGAGTGCCACACAGTCAGTGGACCAATATTAGGGGAGTGCCACACTGTCAGAGGATCACTCTGAATGGAGTGCTGCACTTGTGGTGAGTGAGTACTGAGGCAGTGCAGCAGTTATTTCAGAGAGAGTGCTGTATTGTCAGAGTTTTGCACTGAGGGAGTATCACACAATCAGAGGTCCAATATTAAGGAAACACTGCACTGTTGGAGGGTTGATATAAAGGGAGGGCTGCACTGTCAGAGGGTTAATGATGTGGGAGTGCTGAAATATCACAGAATCAGTCCTGAGAAGTGCTGCACATTCAGAGAGTTAGTGCTGAGGGAGTGGTCTAATGTGAAAAGATTGATATCAAGGGGCACTGCCGAAGGATCAGTAGTGCAATACTGTCAGAAAAACAATATTGAGTGAGTTCGGCTGTGTCAGTGGATCAATATTACAGGATTGCTGCACGATCCACGTATCAATGTCAGACGGTCAGTCCTGAGGGAGTGCTGCACTGTTGGAGGGCCAATATTGAGTGTGTGCGACACTCAAGAGGATCATTTTGTTGGACTTGTGCACTGTCAGAAGTTCAATTGTAAGCAAGTGCCACACTGGTAGCGGGTTAATATTATGGGAGTGCTGCACTGTCAGACGGCTAAAGATGAGGGAAAGCTCATCATCTGACAGGGCATCACTCCCTTCAGACGAACCCTCAGGCAGTGCAGCACTCCAACAAGTTAGTTTCAGAGGCATGTTGTCCCATCAAATTGACCCTCTGAGACAGGAGCATGCACTAAATATCGACCCTCTCACAATGCTGCACTGCCTTAATATAGGCCCTCTGGCAGGGCGGCTCCCTTTCAGTACACACCTTCCGACAGCACAGCACTCTCCCATCATTGACCCTCTGACAGTGCAGTACTCTCTTAATACTGAATGTGTCACACTGCACAACTCCATTAAAATTGACCCAAGCAATCCATGAATATTTGCCCACTGACAGTGCACCTCTTCCTCAGTTCTGACTCTCTGACAGTGCAGTACTCCCCGAAATACTGTCAGAGGGTCAATACTGAGAGAATGCTGCACTGTCAGAGTCAGCTCCCTGCAGTCCTATCAGATGTTCAGTATTAAAGGTATGCCGCATTGGGAGTGCGTGAGCGTCAGTGAATTCTGCACTGCAAGAGGGTCAACAATGAGGAAGAACTGCAATGTCAATGTAACAGGGTCAGAACCGAGTGCCTCACAATCAGAGGGTCAGGATTGAGGTCAGAATTGAGACAGTTATGCAGGATTAGAGTGTCAGTGCTGTGGTCGAGTAGCACTCAGAGGGTCAGTACCGAGGGAAAGCTTCATTGTCAATGGATCACTTCTGAGGCTGTGCTACTTCGTCAGAGGGCCGTATGAATGCGGTGCCTCATTGTAATGGGATAAGAATTGAGGGAATCGCACAATCGGAGGATCAGGACTGAGGTCCTGCAGCACTATCAGCAGAGGGTCACTACTGATGGAGTGCCTTATTGTTAGAGGGTCAGTGCTGAGGGAGTGCATCGTTGTCAAAGGATCAAATTGAGATGATGCCTCATTTTAATATGGTCAGTTTGAGGTAGTGCAACACTGTCAGGGGGCCAGGAGTACTGAGGAAGTGCTGAAAATCCCCATGATTAAGGGAAGACCCTCATGTTTAAAATGTCAAAACAGAGAGAGGGCATAATGGCCAGAGGGTCAGTTCTGAGTTTGTACCTTGTTGCCAGGCGGCTAGTTATGAGGGAGTACCGAATCTCTGGGAGTGACTAATCTGTCAGAGAGTCAGGACTTGAGGGACTGCTGACCGTCTCTCAGTGCTGTAATTCCCCAGCACTGACCCGCTGGCACACTCTTACTGTTGACCCTCTCAGAGGGCAGTTTCCCTTCGTACTGACTCCCCTCAGTGTAGCACTCCCTCATTGCTAACCCAACTCTGTGTAGCATACCATTAACATTGACCCTCTGACAGTGCAGTGCTCTGTGATGACTCACTGTTCTGACAGTGCAGTTCTCCCTCAGTAGTGACACTCTGACAGTGCAGCACTTGCTAAAAATTGGCCTTCCGACAGTGTTGAGCTCACTCATTGATGACACTGACAATGCAGCACTCCCTCAGTACTTACTCTGCAACACTTCAGCACGTGCTCATCATTGACCCTCTGACAGTATTGCAGTCACTTAATATTGAGCCTCAGTCCTGGAGCACTGTCTGAAGATTGACCTCCTGACAGTGAAGCTCTCCCTTAATATTGACCCTCTGAGAGGGTGACTTGCTCTCAGTGCTGACCCTTCAGTGGTGTCGCATGACTTACCACTTTCCCATCACCACCTTATGCTACCGCTCCCCCCACCAGCCCACCGCATCAACATCATCTTTCTGAAATTGTTGCATTCCCTGAATTTTAACACACTGATAATGCAGAATTCCTTCATTATTGACCCAATGAGAACATAGCAGACCCTTCTTCTTGACGCTCTGACAGTGCAGTGCTCCCTGAAAAGTGGCCCTCCCTCAGTGCAGCACTCCCGTAGTAAAGAGCTCCCCCCCGGCCCGACCCCTATTCAGTGCTGAGCTGCACTCAGTGCTGAACCCCCCGACCCCGAGTGCTGACCTCCCGTAAGCTGAACCACTACAGTGCTGCACTCCCTCATTGTTGACCGGCCACTGAGTGCACATCCCCGCTTAGTGCAGCTCTCCCACTGTGCTGACTCCCCCTCAGTGCTAACAACCCACAGTGCAGTACCCCCTCAGTGCTGACCACTTGCAATTCTGACACCGCACTCCTTGTCAAGGAGACAGAATCAAGGCAGTGCGACAGGATTAGAGTGTCAGTGCTGTGGTACAGTAGTACTCTGAGGGTCAGTACACAGGGAAAGATTCATTGTCAATGGGTCAGTTCTGAGGCTGTGCTACTTTGTCAGAGGGCCATACTAATGCGGTGCCTCATTGTGGGGTTGACACTGAGGGCGGTGTGGGTGAAAAGAATGAGAGTGTTGCACTGAGCAGGGACAGCATCGAAAGAGTGCTGCACTGAGCAGGGTCAACACTGAGGGAGTGCTGCACTGAGGTCGGGTTAGCATTGAGAGGTGGTCAGCACTGAGGCAGTGATGGGGTGTTCGCACTGAGGGAGTGCTGCACTGAGGTCGGGTTAGCATTGAGAGGCGGTCAGCACTGAGGCAGTGATGGGGTGTTCGCACTGAGGGAGTGCTGCACTGAGGTCGGGTTAGTATTGAGAGGTGGTCAGCACTGAGGCAGTGATGGGGTGTTAGCACCGAGGGAGTGCTGCACTGAGGTCGGGTTAGCATCGAGAGGTGGTCAGCACTGAGGCAGTGATGGGGTGTTAGCACTGAGGGAGTGCTGCACTGAGGGGTACTCAGCACTGGGATGGTGTCAGCACTGGGGAAGTGCTCCATGAAGGGGGTTTCAGCCATGAGGGGCGAGTTTGCACCGAGGGGGATCCAATATGAAGGAAGTACTGCACTATCTGACCATCAATAATAAGGGTGTGCGCCACTCTCGGAGGGTCATTCTTGAGGAAGCACCGCGTTGTTGGACAGTCCGTACTGAGGGAGTGTTGCATGGTCAGTGTCATCACTGCGGGAGCTCTACACTGTTGGAAGGTCAATACTAAGAGTGTGCTGCACTGTTAGACAGTCAATGATGAGCTAGTGATGCATGTGCGACATTCCCTCAACTCTTATCCCATTACAATGAGGCACTGCATTAGTATGGCCCTCTGACAAAGTAGCACAGCTTTAGAACTGACCCATTGATCATGAAGCTTTCCCTCAGTACTGGACCTCAGAGTGCTCCTCAGCCACAACACTGACTCTCTAATCCTGCAGTACTGTCTCAATTCTGACCTCAGTCCTGACCCTGTTACATTGACATTGCAGTTCTTCCTTACCATGGACACTCTGGCCATGGGACACCACTGTTGGCCCTGTTGCAGTGCAGAATTCACTGACACTCACCCTCTCCCATACCTTCAATACTGAATGTCTGATAGGACTGCGGGCAGCTGACTCTGACAGTGCAGCATTCTCTCAGTATCGACCCTCTGACAGTAATTAGGGGACTGCTGCATTGTCAGAGAGTCAGGACTGAGGAAGGGCTGCACTATCAGAGGGCAAATATTAATGGAGTTGTGCACTGTCACAAATTCAATATTCACAGAGGGCTGCACTGTCAGAGAATCAATGATGACGGGGCAGTGCGTTGTGAAAAGACCTGTAATAAAAGGCATGCGGCCTGTCAGAGGGACTAAACGGAGAGCTTCACTGTGAGAGGGCCAACATTAGTAAATGTTCCAGTCTCAGAGGGTCAATGTGATGGGAGAACATCTCTCTGACATTATCTTGTTGGCGGGTCAGCGCTGACGTAGTGCTGCACCGTCCGAGGGGTCGGAGAAAGGGAGTGATGCACGACCAGGTCATCAGGGAGTGCTGAAGTGAGGGGGTCGTCAGCGATAAGTGGGTGAGTTCTGAGGGAGTGCAGCACAGTGTCGGGTCAGCACTGCGGGAGTGCTGTTCTGAGGGGGATCAGGACTGAAGGGGGTCAGCACTGAAGCAGGTCAGCGTTGAGGGAGTGCTGCACTGAGGGGTTCAGAATAAAGGGTATGCTACACTGAATGGGTCAGAAATGAGAGGGGGGGTCAGCACTGAGGGAGAGCGGCACTTGAAGATGATCAATATTACTGTGTCCTGCACTGTGAAAGGGTCAGTATGAAGGCAGCACTGCAATATCAGAGAGGCAATGATGAGTGTGTGCTGCACTGCTGAAGGGTTAAATTTGAAGTGGTGTCCCACGGCCAGAGTGTCAATGGTAAGGGAGCATGGCATTCTCACAGTGTTATTGCTGAGAGAACACCAGTATGACGGAGGGTTAATTCTGTGGCAGAGATGCACCGTCAGAGAATCAGTCATCAGAGAGTACGCAGTGTTGGAGGGTCAGTACTGAGGGAGTGTTTCACAATCTGAGCGTCAGTTGTCTGGCAGTGCTGGAAAAGCTCAGCAGGTCTGGCAGCATCTGTGGAGGCAAAAACAGAGCTAACATTTCGGGTCCAGTGACCCTTCCTCAGAACTGTTCTGAGGAAGATCCCCAGTTCTGAGGAAGGGTCAATGGAATCGAAACGTTGAATCTGTTTTCTCCTGCACAGATGCTGCCAGGCCTGCTGAGATTTTCCGGCAACTTTCTTTTTGTTCCCGACTTACAGCATATCCGCAGTTCTTTTGTTTTTTATGTCTGGCAGTGCTTGTTTGCTTGTGACCTTCTGAAAGCACAGCACACCCATAATCTTGGCCCTGTGACAGGCCAGCACTCCCTCAGTACTGATCCTCCAACAATGGAGCATTCCTTCAATACTGACCACCAGCGCAGCACTTTATTTCTGAGAGTAGTCTGAAAGAAACTACCTTTGCTTGCCGAGAGACACAGGGAAAGCAAGTGTGTATTCTGTAGGTGACTCAGGATGCATTGTAACCTTAACAAGTCAAACAGTATTTCAGATTAGTTTATAATTAAAGATTATTCCAACTGTCTTCCTGGAAAAGTACAGTCCCTACAACATGGGGCTGATACTAATACACTCACTCAGAAGTGACCCTCCAGCAAAGCAGCCCTGCCTCAGAACTGACCCTGTGACAATGAGCTACTCCATCAGCAGTGAATCTGTAATCACGTGGCACTCCCTCAATTCTGAAAACATTACACTGAGGCACTCCTACAAAGGCCTCTGCGTTTTAGGGATTATTTACAGTCATCCCTGTGTTTTACAGGTTATTGAAAGGGGTCACTGTTTTCAGGTTTATTTTCACCCTCCAATCTTGCAGCACTCCCTCAATTCAGGCGTGTAGCAGTAATGTCTCCAGACTGAATCTTGAAAAGTGTTGCAAACCCTCAATTCTGATCTGCTCAAAATGAGCCACTGACTGAGTATTGGCCTTCTGACAAAAAGTCACTTATTCAGAACTGGCCTTCTGACAATGTGACACTCGTCCACATCTGACCCTCCAGCAATGAGGTACTGCCGCAGAACTGATCCGCTGACAGTAAAGCACTGCCCCCTCAGTTCTGACCCTCTGACAGAGCTGCAATACTTCAGGACTGAACTTCTAATCATCTTGTACTCCATCAACTCTGAATCCAATGCACTGAGGTACTGATTCAGTATTTACAGTCTGCTCCTCATACACCCTCAGAATTGACCCTAAGGCAATGTGACCCTGCCTCAGAACTAACTCTGTGACAATGAGGCACTTACTCAGCGCTGAATCTCTAATTGTGTAGCACTCCCTCAGTTTTTAGGCACTCCTTCCAGACTGGCACACTCTCAAGGCTGATCCTGCAGCAATGAGGAATTGCCTTTCAACACAGCCACGAACAACAAGGCCCTCTTTAGGACAGTGTCTGATAACGAGGCACTCACTTGGTTCTGAGCCTCTGACAATGAAGCACTTGCTCAAGTCTGACCACATTAAAATGAGGCACCCTCAAACTGATCTGAAACACCTCAGTTTCGACCTTCTGATGGCTCTGAAATGCCTCACTTTATATCCTCTGACCGGTCTTTTAATTCTGACACAATTACAGTGAAGGTCAGCCTCCGTGCTGACACTCGGAGTACATCACTCCCTCTGACAGTGTTGCACACCCTGTGCATCACTGACAGTTTCAGCGTTCCCTTAATATGGACCAACTCACAATGCAGCACTCCCCTAACATTATTATTTATATTGACGATCTGACAGTACAGCCCACCCCAGTGCTGACCCTCCGACAGCGCAGCATTCCCTCATTACTCACCCTTTGATACTGTAGCCCACCTTTGGTAATGACACTCAGTGTCACACTCCCTTACTATCGGCCCTTGAGCAGTGCAGCACTCCCTCAACGATGACACCGTAACGATGCAGGATTCCCTCAGTCCTGGCTCTGCAACAGTCAAGCATTCAATCAACACTGACCCTCTGTTAGTGCAGCACACCCCTAATATTGATCCTGTGACAGTGCAGCACTCCCTTAATATTGGCCTTCCGACAGAGTGGCACTTTCTTGACGAAGACACTCTGACAATACAGTTTTCCCTCATTGCTGATCCTCTGGCAGTGCAGCATTCTGTCATCATTGGCACTTTGCCAGTGGAGCTACATGCTTCTTTTTGACCCTCCACAGTGCAGCACTGCCTCTCTACTGACTCCACAACATTAATATTGATCCCCGAACGGGAGGTTCTCTTTCATACCCACCCCCACAAAGAGAAGCCCTCCCTCATCTTTAACCCTCTGACAGTGCAGCACTCCCTTAATATTAACCCGCTGCCAGTGTGGTACTCCGTTACAGTGCAGAACTCCAACCAAGTGATCATCTGAGTGTCGCGCACACACTCAATATTGACCCTCCAACAGCGTAGCCCTCCCTCAGAACTGACCGTCTGACATCCAGACACTGATAGTGTCGCAATTCTGTAATATCGACCCCCACCGACGCAGCAGAACTCTCTCAATATTGGCCTTCGGACAGTACTGCGCTACTGATCCTTCGGCGGTGCCTCTTGATATCAAACCTCTGACATTATAGCACTCCCTCAGTACTAACTCTCTGAACGTGCAGCACTCTCTCAGGTCTGATTCTGCGCTATTTCAGCACTCCCACGTCATTAACCCTCTGACAGTGCAGCACTCCCTTTATATTATATTATATTTATCAACTCTCCAACAGTGCACTATTTCCTTAATATTGGACCTCTGATTGGACAAGCTGACAGCATCTCATGTTCTTTATCGACAGAGAGTCAGTTCTGTGGTAGTACCTCATTGGAATGGGTCAGAGTGGGTCGAATCAGTCCAACCCCAAACCTAACCGCGGCTTCAGGCCTAAGCCTAGCCTCAGGCCTAACACTCACCCTCAACCTAAGCAGAAGCCTCAGCCCCAAACCTAAATGTGGTCTGAGCTCTAACCCTAACCATAGACTCAGCCCTAAGCCTAACCTCAGTCTGAACCCAAAACCTCTCCCGAGCCCTACCCCGAACTCCAAACTTAACCTCATTAGTAACCCTAACACAAGTCTCATCCCTCACCCTAACTCTACCCTCATCGAAAACCTAGTCCAATCCTCACACCTAGCCCCTAGCCTTGGTCCTAACCCAAACCCTAACCCTCGCCACCCTCTCACGCTAACCCTCATTGAATTAGTGAGTACTGAGGTATAGCAGCACTGTCAGAGCATCAGAATAGTGGGAGTGAACTGTTGTCAGACTGTCGATACTGAGGTAGTGTCTCATTATAGAAGGGTCAGAATTGAAGCAGTGCCACACTAACAGAAACTCAGTACTGAGGTACTGCAACAGAGTCATAGAATCTGAACTGTGGGCGTGCATTATTGTCAGAGGGTCATGATCTGAGGCAGTGTCTCCTTGTGAGAGGGTCAATACTGACAGAGAGCCTTCCTTGCCTGACGGTCAGTACTGAGGCACTGCTTCTTTGTCAGGGGGTCTGGAGGGACAGTGTCTCATTGTTGGTCAGTCCAGTGTGAGGCAGTAGCTCATTGGTGGAGGGTCAGTCCTCAGGGTGGGCGGATGATGTGGAGGTGCTGGTGGTGGACTTGGGCGGACAAGGTTAAGTATTGACACTCTGCTACAAATGCACTCTCTCGTTCTGACCCTCTGATAAAGGCAAACTCCCTAATTGCTGACACTCTGCCAAGTAGGCACTGGCTCAAACAGACCCTCTGACAATAGGCCACTGACCCTCTGATAGAGCTGCAGTACCTCAGTGAGGCAGTGGCACTCCTTGAATTCTGATCCCATTACAATCAGGCACTGCGTCAGTACTGACGCTCTGCCAAAGAGGTACTGCCTGAAAACTGATCCGATGACAATGAGGCACTCCATCAGGACTTACCTCTGACAGTGCTAGATTACCTCTGTACTGACCTTCTAAAATGGGTGGCACTCCTTCAATTCTGACCCCCTTACAACATAGCCCTGCTGCAGTGCCGACCCTCTGACAACAAGGCATTCTCTGAAGCCTGATCCCCTCAAGATGAGGTCATACTTCAGTATTAACACTGACAGAGAGTCACTTCCTCTATATTGACCCTCTCATCGTGCGGCACACCCTCAGTTCTGATCTTACGACAATGGGGCACTTTTGACCAGCAGACAATGGTGCTCTCCCTCAGTTCTGACACCTCCACAGTTCTGCACTACCTCTGTACTGACTCTCAGTACTGACCCTATTCTGATCCATTACAATGAGGCGCTGCCTCACTTGTGGCTGTATAGCAATGATGCACTCCATCGATTCTGCGCCGCACACAGTGCTGTAATACTTCCGTACTGCCCTGTAATTGTGTGGCACTCACTTAATTTTGACCCCCTTACACTGAGGCTGTGCCTCAGTATTCACCTCTGAAAATAATGCGCTCCTTCAGATCTGGCCCTCTGATGCTACTGCAATAACTTCGTCACGTGGTTAGCTTCAATGCTGATGCCATTACACAGAGGCAGTTTCTCAGAACTGACCTTCGAACAATGGCACTCCCTTCGGACGGTCAGATACAGCCACACTACCTCTGTTTTGACCCTCTCATCACGTGGCAGTCCCTCAATTCTGAACTCCTCACAATGAGTCGCTAACTCAGTATTGACCCTCTGACAAAGAGGCACTCCCTTAGGGCTGACCTTGCACCAATCAGATACTGCCTCACACCAAACCCTCTCGAATAATGAGGCACTGCTTCAGTACAGACCCTCTGACAAAGACGCACTGCCTCAGAACTGACTCTCCAGCTATGGCGACCGGCCACAAAACGGACCTGCTGACAATGAGGTACTTCCTACCATCTCGAATCATGTGGCATATCTCTAATCCTGTGGCCCTCTCTCAGTTCTGTCGCCATTGCATTGAGACATTCCCTCTTCGTTGATCCTCTGAACTCCCTCAAGACTGACCATCCACCGTTGATGCACTACCTCAGATCTGACCCACTGACAGTCCTACAATCTGTCACCATTCCATGTAGCATTCCAGCAATTCTGACCCCATTTCAATGAGACGCTGTTTCAGATGGTCACTCTGAAAACGAAGCGCATTCTCAGGACTAAATCTCTGAAACTAAAGCACTTCCTCAGTACTAACTCTCTGGCAGGCAAGTATTGGGGGTTAGGTTAGGGCTGAGGTTAGACTTGGAGCTTAGGCGAGGGTTGGGGTTGAGGCTAAGCGTTAATTGGGGCTGTGTGTTACGGTTCATTTTAGGGCTGAGGCCATAGCTAGTGGTAGGGCTGAGACTAGATGTTTGGTCTGAGGATCAGCATTAGGGCTGAGGGTAGGGAGGGTTTACGCTGAGGATAGGGTTAGGGTTAGGGTTAATGCTGAGGTGAGGGTTAGCCTGAGGCGAGCGTTTGTATGGGTTTAGGGCTGAGGCTGGGTTTAGAGTCAGGGTTCGGGCAAAGAGACGCTGCCTCAGAACTGACCTGCTGACAATTATCCAGTACCTTAGGTACTGATGAGCTAATAAAAAGGCCCGCTCTCAGCACTGACACTGCAGCAATGAAGTCTTGCCTCACAACTAACTCACAAAGGGCTCATAATTGAGCAAGTGCCGAATGATGAAAGGGTGCGGACTGAGGTGTTGCACAACTGCCAGAGGGTCAGAACTGAGGTATTGCATCATTATCAGATGGTCAATACTGCAGCAGTGGCCCACTGTAATAGGGTCAGAAAGGTCATACTGAGGTCTTGCAAGATAGGGTCAGAACTGTTGGAGTGATTCATTATCAGAGGGTAGGCACTGAGGCATTGAAGCATTGACAGAGGGTCAGCACACTGTCTGTATTGAACATGTGGCAATAATGTTCTGACTCCATAACATCAAGGCACTCCCTCAAAACTGACCCTTAATCCTGACCCGTGCACAGCGCTGCATTGCCTCAGTCGTGATGCTGCATTCGTGTGGTACTAGCAGTTCCAACCCCATGAATAGGATGGGCTGAAGGGTAACATTTCTTGATATTTGAGAAATGGTTGAGTTTGAATGAGTCCTGTCAGCATTCCTGTTTTACAGTTAGTTTTATTTCTGTAACTGGTTTTTTTCTTTGCCAAGTCGTTTGTTACACCGGAGCAGAGGGAGCATTTTGTTCCTCGGCACTGGACGTCATCTCGGAACGAGACCGCGAACGGTGCCAGGAACAACCTCAGCCTCCAGGCCAGCCGTTGATCGAGGGGTCCCTCACGGCCACAAGAACATGAGGCTTATTCTTTTTTACTCTCTACTTGTTATTCTTTTTAATTACTCTTTCTCCATCTTTTATTTCCTCAATAAATGTTCATCTTTCAGAAAATTGGCAAGCATTCCTTTAACTGCACTTGATAGAATCACTAAAGAACCACCTCGATGCACGCTGTCATCAAAAACACACCATTATTCTGAGGCACTGCCTCAGCATTGATGCTCTGACAATATCGCACTCCCACAGATTTGACCCTTTGACAACGAAGCAAGGCCTCGGTATTGAAGCTCTGACAATGCTTCAATCCCTCAGTTCTGACCATCTGACAAGGAGGCACCTTTATTTCTGACCCTCTCACAGTAGCAATATCTCAGGACTGACCTTCTATTTGTATGGCATTGCCTCACCTTAGAATGAGGTGTTGCCTCAGTCTTGACCTTCTGACAATAATGCACTCCCACAGTTCGGACCCTCTCATATTGCTGCATTTCCTCAATACTGACACTAAAAATGTGTGGCAGATCTTTAGTGCTGATCCTTTTACAAGGAAGCATTGTCTCAGTATTGACCATCTGACAATGATGAACTCTCACAGGGGTCAGGACTGAACCCCTGTCAATGAGGCACTTCTTCAGTGCCCGCACTCATTATTCGCCTTCTGACAAAGCTTCAATACCTCAGTACTGACCCTCTCACAGGGCCGATCTTCTGTCAAATCTAGAGAATTAATACAGAGGAGGAGTCTCTTATTAGAGGGTCTGCCTGAACTCTTGGTTGAAGTGTTCAATAAATTGCTACAACCTGAAAGAAGTAATTCTTCCCTGAATTAATAGGCAACCAATTTGAAAATGTGGCCTCTGGTCGTAAAATCTTTCACAAATGGGAGTAATCTCTACGGATATACACTATCAAGCCTCTTAAGAATCTTAAATGGCGAAAACATAAGATTTTTTTCAATCTTATAAACTCCAATGAATGTAGCCCAACTTTCCTAAGCATAGCAATCCCCTCCGCCATTTCCGAAATCAACCCAGTCAACATGAGGTGTCCGGCCTCCGCAGCACTCGCTCTGTGGCTGTACGTGACTTGTAAGTTACCATCCTGCTGCTACGACTCTACTTCTATTTACGATGCAGTCCTCTGTCCATCCGAACAAACTACCCTTGAACACATGGGCTCTTTTCATTTGAGACACCTTATGAGCTGTACCTTATCAAATGCTTTGTTGAAATCTCAATGTACTACATCAACTGGTGGTCCTTCGTCAGTAATGTTTGTAACCTTCTCAAAGCACTGTAGCAAGTTTGTCAAGTATTATTTCCCCTTTATGAAAGGATGTTAACTCTGTAGGATGTGAAAGCACACTCAGTACCCTGTTATTTCATCTTTCATTGCCGGCATGAACATCTACCCAGGTTGACCTAAATTGGCAATACTTGCTCACTATTTTGTCCAAGTATCTTTGGAATAATGGTGTTATGTTCACAATCTTTCAATCCTCTGAGAATTTTCCACAATCTAAGGATTCTTGGAAGATTATCATCAGTGCCTCCATTGTATCTGCAGCTGCGTTCTTCAACATGAGAGGATACAACTCATCACACCCCTTGGATATTTTCTGTACTGATTGGAGTTAAGTTTGGAATTCTGTGCAGTGACATTCACTTTTAACAGTTTGCTAAATACTACCAGGAACAGAAATTGCGATCCAGCTGCAACTAAACTAAAGCTTTCAGCACAGAAGGAAGTCTTTCAATTCATTATGAACCTATTAACTCCTGAAAAGGGCAATACGATTTGCCTCAGTCCATAAATGTTCTTTCTCCAACATCCTGAGATGCATTATCCGTATTTCTTCAAATTTACCACAGAATCTGTTTCACTCACCCTTTCAGCAATACGCATGACAACAATTCGGCATTTTTAGTCCCCCTGTAGCCTCCGTTGCACACGTGCATTGTTAGATGATTATTTATTTGTGTGCCTGCTTTTTTGCTCGAATGGATAAAGGTAAATTTCTGTTCTTTTGTCATCAGAACTATTGCCTCCACACTCTCATCTTCCTTGTTTTATCCTGTGCTGGAATATTTAATTTGTTGACATATCTGAAATATGTTGTTGAATGGATCGGGTTTTGTAACATTGCATTCCCCATAGGCCATCTGCCGATGCTGTTGCTTGTTCTAACAGTTATTATCTCGCAGAGTGGAAAATGCAGTTTGAAAGCAATGGAACGTTATCGATGAAGAAGTTGATGCATAAATTGCTGCGATCTTCTAAACTACAAACTCACCTTCAATTCTTTCTCGGTCAGAGCATTATGCCGGCACACATGAATCGTTTTCTCAATGGGACTTCCAAAACCATGGAATTGCATTTGCACGTTGATTCTTCTTCCCTCTTCAGAAATGCAAAGTAGTATCGTGATGAAGCTTCCACGGCGATGATTGTGTCCTTCAATGAACGGAAAAGTGACTCTTAGATTCATGGAAATATTTCACTACTTCTATAGACATGAAAGGCAAACATTCTCCCTGCAAATGACCCAGTCTCATTTTATCGTATCTTTCTGATTTTACACGCCATTGGATAATCATTGCAGTGTAACAGAAATGTTGATCATGGAAATTTATCACTGTTTTCATAAATAATGGCAAATTTTCAACATCTTGCAATTGTATGAAGGCTCAGTCTCATCACACCTCGCCTGCTGCACAAAGACATTCTTGCACTGCTTTGAATCTAAGGGCTCAAACAAAACACAATCATGACACAAATGCATCAACACACTACTTTCAATAGGATCTGATATCCTTGCCAGGCACTGGAGGGGTTGCGGAGACTGGTGAGTGGACAAAGTCGTTCCTCTGTTCAAGCAGGAAAACAGGGACTTTCCAGGAAACTACAGACTGGTGAGTGTCTCATGTCTCAAAAGTATGGGCTAATAAGGGACAGCCAGCATGGCATTATGCGGTGCAGGTTATGTCTTACCAAGTCAGTTGAAGTTTTCAAGGAGGTGACAAGGGTGATCAATTCGGGTAGAACAGTTGATAACATATACATGGATTTTACGAACGTTTTTAACAAGGTTCCTCGTGGTATGCTCATCCAGAAGATTAGGATCCATGAGATCCATGGTGACTTGGCCTGCCCAAATAAGGCAGACGGTAGCGGTGGAAGGCTAACAAAGATAACACAGTGTAGGGCTGGAGGAACACAGCAGGCCAGGCAGCATCAACAATGTCAGCTTTCCTGTTCCTCTGATGCTGCCTGACCTGCTGCGTTCCTCCAGCTCCACACTTGGTTAACTCTGATTCCAGCATCTACAGTTCTTGCCGTCTCAGTGGTGGAAAGCTGTTTTTCTGGCTGCAGCTCAGTGACGAGTGGTGTTCCGCATCGATGTGACTTCTGCTGTTTGTGATATATGTAAATGTCTTGGTGGCAAATGTGGACGGGGGGATGAGTAAGTTTGCAGATGATATCAGGACCAATGGACTTGTGGACAGCATGGAAGGTTGTCAAAGGACACAGCAAGATACAGACCAATTGCAAACTTGAGCGGAGAAATGGCCGATGGAATTTAATCTGGGCAGGCATGAGGTGTTGCATTTTAGGAGAACAAGTGTTAAGGAAAGGGATACACAGTTAATGGCAGGACCCCAAACAACAGTGAAGTCCAGAGGGATCTTGGGGTCCTCGATCATAACTCCCTGACAGTAGCCACACAAGTAGACAGGGTGGTCAAGAAGGCATATCGCATGCTTGCCTTTATGCTGAGGGAAACTCAGTGCAAGAGTCAGGATGTCACATTGCAGCTTTACAAGACTTTGGTGAGACCACACAGAGTATTGCATTCAATTCTGGCCGCCACATTACACTAAGGATGTGCAGGCTTTGGACAGGGTGCAGAAGAGATTTACCAGCATGCTGACTGGAATAGAGGGTGTGAACGAGGAGGAGGAGCTGGAAAAACTCTTCGTTTTCTCTGGGGCAGGAGAAGCTGAGGGCAGGCTTGATAGAAGTCTATAAAATTAGGAGATACATAAATACAGCTAACGGTCAGAAAATTTCTCCCCCGGAGTTGAAGTGTCCACTATTAGGGGGCATGCATTTAAGCTGAGAGGGGGGCAAGTTCAAAAGAGATGTGAGGGGCAAATATTTCACACTGAGCATGTTAAAAGTGTGGAATACATTGCCCGGGGTGGTAGTGGATGCAAATACGATGAAAGCATTTAAAAGGGTCTTTCAGTTAAGTGCACGAATATGCAAGGAATGGAGGACTATGGATCAAGGACAGGCAGAAAGGATTATTTCATTTGTTGTCATGTTTGGCCCAACACGGTGGGCCAAAGGGCACATTCCTGTTGCTGTCGTGTTCCAAGTTTTATGCTCACTTGTATCATGATTACAAAAAGTAGGATTGGGAAGAATTTTTGAGAAGCGTTTGAGAACATTATTTCATGTCAGGACAAACGGGATAAGGATTAGGTGACACAGCACAAACAGATTTTGGAGCCCATGATGAATCATGGGGACCTCACAAGCACCAATGATCAGAGGGATCTCAGGATCTTGATGTGTATGCCTGTTGATCCCCCAATGTAATGGACGAGGTCGTTGAAGTGGTTTGGAAGGCACATTGGATACTTGTCTTTATTAGACTTAATATTAAGTGATAGAGTTTCAGAATAGGCATGGTATGTACAAAATGTTGGTTAGACCCAACAGTGAAGTCAACGATGAGAAAATACAGTGAGACTTGGACAACGATCAGGCTTGGCCTGATAAAGGATAAGTTACATTTGCACCATACAAGTGCGAAGCAGCAATCAGCTCCAACAAGAGAGAATATGACCATATCAAAAAAATTCCATGTCCTTACACTCACTTCATCCTTACATTTATTTTTTTTTAAATGTGCAAGTGCTATGCAAGCCATGCAAGGCTACGGGCCAGGTGTTGGAAATCAGGTTAGAACAATTCAGTGCTTGTCCTTGACTGTCACAGAATCCGTGAGCTTAAGAATGTATTTCTCCTGTATTGTAGACTACTGAGGTGCTCGGCTATCCACTAAACCAAGGTTAACACTGATCTAAAACTAAACTGGGTCAGTTATATAACCAGCAGTAGCCAGGTCCATGGTACAAACCGCCCTGCTGTGGGACAGGGTCAGGTAAATCCAAGTGAGCGAGCGTGGTTGGAGACTCATTCATTGGGGGCATAGATTCTGTCGCCACATTTGAGACACCAGGGCTGTGTGTTGCTTCCCTGGTGCCAAGGTCAAGGACATCTCTGAGTGGTTGCAACAAATTCTTAAGGTGGAGGGTGAGCAGCCAAAGGCCACCGTGCACGTTGGTACCAATGACATAGGCACAAAGAGGGAAGACATTCTGCGGACTATGGACAAGGAGTTAGCAAAGAGGCTGAAAGGCAGGACCCAGAGGGTAATAATTTATGGGTTGCCACGAGTGCCACATGTTAGAGAGTTGTCATAGAAAGATAGGTGAGATGAATGCACGGTTAAGGAGCTGGCACAGGGGGCAGGGTTTCCGGCTCATGGATAATTGGGACCGTTTCTGAGCAAGGGGTGACCTGTGCAAGAGGGATGGGAGGCAAGACGCTGTGAGCGGGACAGGACAGACGGGACAAGTCGTTGTGAGCGGGTTACGACAGAGGGGACAAGTGCCTGTGAGCAGATCAGGAAGGAGGGGCAAGTCGCTGTCAGCGGGACTGGGCTGCGGGGAGCCAGCCGCCGCGAGCGGGTCAGGGCTGCGGGGGCCAAGTCGCCGCGAGCGCAACAGGACTGCAGGGGGCCGGTCGCCGCGAGCGGGTCAGGGCTGCGGGGGCCAAGTCGCCGCGAGCGCGACAGGACTGCAGGGGGCCGGTCGCCGCGAGCGGGTCAGGGCTGCGGGGGCCAAGTCGCCGCGAGCGCGACAGGACTGCAGGGGGCCGGTCGCCGCGAGCGGGTCAGGGCTGCGGGGGCCAAGTCGCCGCGAGCGCGACAGGACTGCAGGGGGCCGGTCGCCGCGAGCGGGTCAGGGCTGCAGGGGCCAAGTCGCCGCGAGCGCGACAGGACTGCAGGGGGCCGGTCGCCGCGAGCGGGTCAGGGCTGCGGGGGCCAAGTCGCCGCGAGCGCGACAGGACTGCAGGGGGCCGGTCGCCGCGAGCGGGTCAGGGCTGCGGGGACCAAGTCGCCGCGAGCACGACAGGACTGCGGGGGCCGGTCGCCGCGAGCGGGTCAGGGCTGCGGGGGCCGGTCGCCGCGAGCTGGTCAGGGCTGCGGGGGCCGGTCGCCGCGAGCTGGTCAGGGCTGCGGGGGCCGGTCGCCGCGAGCTGGTCAGGGCTGCGGACGCCAGTGCCTTTGAGCGGGACAGGGCTGCAGTGTCAAATTGCTGTCAGCGGGACAGGGCTGCGGGGGACAGTCCCTGTCAGCGGGTCAGGGGGTCTGGGTGCGGGGGCAATACCCTGTGAGCGGTTCAGGGCTGCGGTGGCAAATAGCTGTCAGCGGGACGGGGCTGCGGGGGACAGTCCCTGTCAGTGGGTCAGGGGGTCCGGGTGGGGGGGCAAGACCCTGTGAGCGGTTCAGGGCTGCGGAGGCAAAGAACTGACCGCGGGTCAGGGGCGCGGGGGAGCCGGTCCCCGTGAGCGGGTCGGGGCCGCGGGGGCCGGTCCCCGTGAGCGGGTCGGGGCCGCGGGCGACGGTCCCCGTGAGCGGGTCGGGGCCGCGGGGGACGGTCCCCGTGAGCGGGTCGGGGCCGCGGGGGACGGTCCCCGTGAGCGGGTCGGGGCCGCGGGGGACGGTCCCCGTGAGCGGGTCGGGGCCGCGGGGGACGGTCCCCGTGAGCGGGTCGGGGCCGCGGGGGACGGTCCCCGTGAGCGGGTCGGGGCCGCGGGGGACGGTCCCCGTGAGCGGGTCGGGGCCGCGGGGGACGGTCCCCGTGAGCGGGTCGGGGCCGCGGGGGACGGTCCCCGTGAGCGGGTCGGGGCCGCGGGGGACGGTCCCCGTGAGCGGGTCGGGGCCGCGGGGGACGGTCCCCGTGAGCGGGTCGGGGCCGCGGGGGACGGTCCCCGTGAGCGGGTCGGGGCCGCGGGGGACGGTCCCCGTGAGCGGGTCGGGGCCGCGGGGGACGGTCCCCGTGAGCGGGTCGGGGCCGCGGGGGACGGTCCCCGTGAGCGGGTCGGGGCCGCGGGGGACGGTCCCCGTGAGCGGGTCGGGGCCGCGGGGGACGGTCCCCGTGAGCGGGTCGGGGCCGCGGGGGACGGTCCCCGTGAGCGGGTCGGGGCCGCGGGGGACGGTCCCCGTGAGCGGGTCGGGGCCGCGGGGGACGGTCCCCGTGAGCGGGTCGGGGCCGCGGGGGACGGTCCCCGTGAGCGGGTCGGGGCCGCGGGGGACGGTCCCCGTGAGCGGGTCGGGGCCGCGGGGGACGGTCCCCGTGAGCGGGTCGGGGCCGCGGGGGACGGTCCCCGTGAGCGGGTCGGGGCCGCGGGGGACGGTCCCCGTGAGCGGGTCGGGGCCGCGGGGGACGGTCCCCGTGAGCGGGTCGGGGCCGCGGGGGACGGTCCCCGTGAGCGGGTCGGGGCCGCGGGGGCCGGTCCCCGTGAGCGGGTCGGGGCCGCGGGGGCCGGTCCCCGTGAGCGGGTCGGGGCCGCGGGGGCCGGTCCCCGTGAGCGGGTCGGGGCCGCGGGGGACGGTCCCCGTGAGCGGGTCGGGGCCGCGGGGGACGGTCCCCGTGAGCGGGTCGGGGCCGCGGGGGACGGTCCCCGTGAGCGGGTCGGGGCCGCGGGGGCCGGTCCCCGTGAGCGGGTCGGGGCCGCGGGGGACGGTCCCCGTGAGCGGGTCGGGGCCGCGGGGGCCGGTCCCCGTGAGCGGGTCGGGGCCGCGGGGGCCGGTCCCCGTGAGCGGGTCGGGGCCGCGGGGGACGGTCCCCGTGAGCGGGTCGGGGCCGCGGGGGACGGTCCCCGTGAGCGGGTCAGGGCCGCGGGGGACGGTCCCCGTGAGCGGGTCAGGGCCGCGGGGGACGGTCCCCGTGAGCGGGTCAGGGCCGCGGGGGACGGTCCCCGTGAGCGGGTCAGGGCCGCGGGGGACGGTCCCCGTGAGCGGGTCAGGGCTGCGGGGGACAGTCCCCGTGAGCAGGTCAGGGGTGTGGTGGCAATTAGCTGTCAGGGGGTCAGGGCTGCGGGGGCCAGTGCCTTTGAGCGGGACAGGGCTGCGGTGTCAAATGGCTCTGAGCGGGTCAGGGCTGCGGTGTCAAATAGCTGTCAGCCGGACAGGGCTGCGGGCGACGGTCCCTGTCAGCGGGTCAGGGGGTCCGGGTGCGGGGGCAAGATCCTGTGAGCGGTTCAGGGCTGCGGTGGCAAATAGCTGGGCGCGGGTCAGGGGTGCGGGGGAGCCGGTCCCCGTGAGCGGGACAGGGCTGCGGGGGCCGGTCCCCGTGAGCGGGTCAGGGCTGCGGGGGCCGGTCCCCGTGAGCGGGTCAGGGCTGCGGGGGCCGGTCCCCGTGAGCGGGTCAGGGCTGCGGGGGCCGGTCCCCCTGAGCGGGTCAGGGCTGCGGGGGCCGGTCCCCCTGAGCGGGTCAGGGCTGCGGGGGCCGGTCCCCCTGAGCGGGTCAGGGCTGCGGGGGCCGGTCCCCCTGAGCGGGTCAGGGCTGCGGGGGCCGGTCCCCCTGAGCGGGTCCGGGCTGCGGGGGCCGGTCCCCCTGAGCGGGTCAGGGCTGCGGGGGCCGGTCCCCCTGAGCGGGTCAGGGCTGCGGGGGCCGGTCCCCCTGAGCGGGTCAGGGCTGCGGGGGCCGGTCCCCCTGAGCGGGTCAGGGCTGCGGGGGCCGGTCCCCCTGAGCGGGTCAGGGCTGCGGGGGCCGGTCCCCCTGAGCGGGTCAGGGCTGCGGGGGCCGGTCCCCCTGAGCGGGTCAGGGCTGCGGGGGCCGGTCCCCTTGAGCGGGTCAGGGCTGCGGGGGCCGGTCCCCCTGAGCGGGTCAGGGCTGCGGGGGCCGGTCCCCCTGAGCGGGTCAGGGCTGCGGGGGCCGGTCCCCCTGAGCGGGTCAGGGCTGCGGGGGCCGGTCCCCCTGAGCGGGTCAGGGCTGCGGGGGCCGGTCCCCCTGAGCGGGTCAGGGCTGCGGGGGCCGGTCCCCCTGAGCGGGTCAGGGCTGCGGGGGCCGGTCCCCCTGAGCGGGTCAGGGCTGCGGGGGCCGGTCCCCCTGAGCGGGTCAGGGCTGCGGGGGCCGGTCCCCCTGAGCGGGTCAGGGCTGCGGGGGCCGGTCCCCCTGAGCGGGTCAGGGCTGCGGGGGCCGGTCCCCCTGAGCGGGTCAGGGCTGCGGGGGCCGGTCCCCGTGAGCGGGTCAGGGCTGCGGGGGCCGGTCCCCGTGAGCGGGTCAGGGCTGCGGGGGCCGGTCCCCGTGAGCGGGTCAGGGCTGCGGGGGCCAGTCCCTGTGAGCGGGAGAGGACTGCAGGGGCCCAGTCGTCAGCAGATGTACTCTCTGAGTAAGTACACTGTTTTGAAGGCGAGAGGTCCAATGATATCAGTTAAGCCCCCCTTGTTTTTGTATAGTGTACTTCTGACATATGCGCAAATGGACAACCTCACTCACCTGCAAAGCTGCAGAATGAATCATGCTGCAATATTTGTCAACTCTCAAATGAGCACTGATACGTTAGTAAATCTCACATCAATAAACTTACCTCTCAAGGTTCTCACCTTCTCGAACTGGTTGTACTAGTAAATAACTCAAGCGAGGATGTTGGGCAAAGTGTTTCTTTGATCTGAACTTATTTTTCAGCACCTTGCTGAAATCACGCACATCTTCACCTGATGTTGTCTAAAAATGTAAAATAAATCAAATTTAGTTAAGAATTAATAATGAACCAATCTACTCAACTCACTCTATAATCCACGCTTTCCCTGCTAAATGTCTTTGAAGATGTAAAATTAAAGAGTCTGCAATTCTGAGGGAAAAAGTCGCTATCTTTCTGTAAGATTATGATAAAGGTTAGATATGTCTGAATGTGAGTTTCGAACAATTAAGCTTGAGTTTCATACAGTCGTACAGCATGAAAAAAGATCCTTTGGTCCAACCAGTCTATGCTGATCACAATCCCAAACTGAACTAGATACACCTGCCTGTGCTTGGCCCATATCTCTCCAAAGATTTCTATCATCTTTCTATCTTCTGGCTACAACATCACCTCAACAGAATTCTCCATCTTGTGGTCAAATACTAAAACTATACAATTAACTCATTTCAAATGATACACAGATCCAGGATTCACATTAGTGGCCTTTCTGGTTGAATTGCTAATTATTTTAACAATAGTGCATTTTTTGTCCAATTATGCCATGTATAATTACTGATCCAAAATTCATCTCATTGGGTTTTTTTTTTGGTTTTTTGTATTGAGTCGAAGATGAGATCAATACATTGGTGAGAAATTATCTTGGTTTGCAGATTCAAAGTCACTATAGTCCCAGACGGGACCACAGGACTGCTCTCACAGTGGACAGAGAGATAACTGGAGGTGGTTTAAATTGAAGGTTGCCACACCTCAGATGAGGAGACAGGTTGAGAAGGAGACTCCTTCATTGTAACTTCAGACACTGTAGTATTCCATGCTGTTGGTATCATTCTGAATTACAAACCAGCCAACTGAGCTAACTGGCTCCCAGGCAAAATATACAATCAGTTTGGATAGATATGAACACCAAAGGAAAGTCGTCACAGCTGTGACAGTTTCAGATTCATGCATCCCCTGACAGAAGATACAGTCCAGGAAAGCATACAGTCTATAGACCAAGAGGAAATCGGATCTTGGAAGAAAGATGTTACAATAAACTGTGAATCCAATTGGCACAGGTAGCATGGAGGATTCTTTTTATATTCACGGGATGTGGATGTTGCTGGCTGAGCCCAATTATGAGGAACGGATGGCTGGAGGGATGGAGGGAGGAACGGATGGCTGGAGGAGGCGGGTAAAGGAGCAGGACGGGGGGGGGGGGGGGAAGGAGCAGGATGGGGGGGGAAAGGAGCAGGGGGGGAAGGAGCGGGGGGGGGAAGGAGCAGGACGGGGGGGGGGAAGGAGCAGGACGGGGGGGGGGAAGGAGCAGGATGGGGGGGGAAAGGAGCGGGGGGGAAGGAGCGGGGGGGGGAAGGAGCGGGGGGGGGGGAAGGAGCGGGGGGGGGGGGAAGGAGCGGGGGGGGGGGGAAGGAGCGGGGGGGGGGAAGGAGCAGGACGGGGGGGGGGAAGGAGCAGGACGGGGGGGGGGGAAGGAGCAGGACGGGGGGGGGGGAAGGAGCAGGACGGGGGGGGGGGAAGGAGCAGGACGGGGGGGGGGAAGGAGCAGGGGGGGGGGGAAGGAGCAGGACGGGGGGGGGGAAGGAGCAGGACGGGGGGGGGGAAGGAGCAGGACGGGGGGGGGGGAAGGAGCAGGACGGGGGGGGGGGGGGAAGGAGCAGGACGGGGGGGGGGGGAAGGAGCAGGACGGGGGGGGGGGGAAGGAGCAGGACGGGGGGGGGGGGAAGGAGCAGGACGGGGGGGGGGAAGGAGCAGGACGGGGGGGGGAAGGAGCAGGACGGGGGGGGGGGAAGGAGCAGGACGGGGGGGGGGGAAGGAGCAGGACGGGGGGGGGGGAAGGAGCAGGACGGGGGGGGGGGAAGGAGCAGGACGGGGGGGGGGGGAAGGAGCAGGACGGGGGGGGGGGGGAAGGAGCAGGACGGGGGGGGGGGGAAGGAGCAGGACGGGGGGGGGGGGAAGGAGCAGGACGGGGGGGGGGGGAAGGAGCAGGACGGGGGGGGGGGGGAAGGAGCAGGACGGGGGGGGGGGGAAGGAGCAGGACGGGGGGGGGGGAAGGAGCAGGACGGGGGGGGGGGGGGAAGGAGCAGGACGGGGGGGGGGGAAGGAGCAGGACGGGGGGGGGGAAGGAGCAGGACGGGGGGGGGGAAGGAGCAGGACGGGGGGGGGAAGGAGCAGGACGGGGGGGGAAGGAGCAGGACGGGGGGGGGGAAGGAGCAGGACGGGGGGGGGGGGGAGCAGGACGGGGGGGGGAGCAGGACGGGGGGGGGGAGCAGGACGGGGGGGGGGGAAGGAGCAGGACGGGGTGGGGGGGGAAGGAGCAGGACGGGGTGGGGGGGGGAAGGAGCAGGACAGGGTGGGGGGGGAAGGAGCAGGACGGGGTGGGGGGGGGGGAAGGAGCAGGACGGGGTGGGGGGGGGGGAAGGAGCAGGACGGGGTGGGGGGGGGGAAGGAGCAGGACGGGGTGGGGGGGGGAAGGAGCAGGACGGGGTGGGGGGGGGAAGGAGCAGGACGGGGTGGGGGGGGGAAGGAGCAGGACGGGGTGGGGGGGGAAGGAGCAGGACGGGGTGGGGGGGGGAAGGAGCAGGACGGGGTGGGGGGGGGAAGGAGCAGGACGGGGTGGGGGGGGGAAGGAGCAGGACGGGGTGGGGGGGGGAAGGAGCAGGACGGGGTGGGGGGGGAAGGAGCAGGACGGGGTGGGGGGGGGAAGGAGCAGGACGGGGTGGGGGGGGGGAAGGGAGATGAACACAGCAGACAGGATGATATCACCTCTACACCCAGAATATTCAGACCCCTCAGAAGCGATTCTCCCTGCGACTCCTGAAACAGACTCTCGCAGCCACGCGCCGGCACCTCCACACACTGCAATCCAGCCTGCCCCAGCTCAGAGCCTCCCTCTCCCAGACCTGCACATGACCCCTGCTGTTTTTTATCCTCCGCAGGATCCACAGACTGAACACCCAGTTCCACTCAGCTTTACTGGACACCAAAAATCCTAAGTACAACCAACTGACGGGCCCCTGCCACCCACAAGAGGATTCCTGCGCCTCCCAAATCCCGAGTCTGTACCTGCGCCGCCGCCATTGACCATGAAAACACGGCCGGAGACCCCACCGATGACGTCACATCCACCTCCGCCGGCCACACCACTTCCGGGATAACAAAATGTGAGGCTGGATGAACACAGCAGGCCAAGCAGCATCTCAGGAGCACAAAAGCCGACGCTTCGGGCCCAGACCCTTCACCTCTCTGGTGAAGGGTCTGGGCCCGAAGCGTCGGCTTTTGTGCTCCTGAGATGCTGCTTGGCCTGCTGTGTTCATCCAGCCTCACATTTTGTTATCTTGGAATCTCCAGCATCTGCAGTTCCCATTATCTCTCACACCACTTCCGGAACCGCTGCTGCAGTCACCACCTCCACTTCCAGGTACAACACCTCACGCACCACCCTCACCGCAGCTGCTGCCGCCCACCCCGATCCTCCAACCGCCGACGGAACCCCGCCCACGTCAAACGGAACCCCGCCCACGGCCGACAGAACCCCGCCCACGGCCGACGGAACCCCGCCCACGGCCGACGACCTCATCGCTCCGCCCACAGCCTCCACAGCCAGCAACCCCAGAGGAGCCAGCCACACCCGGCCCTGCCGCATGTTCACCTTCACCCAGAGCTCCCACTGACTGAGGACGAACGGTCAGTCCTCAGTCAGGGGCTCACCTTTGTCCCCCTACAACCACACATCAACCAATACCAGTCACGATTGGACATAGAGCAGTTTTTCCACCGTCTTCGCCTCCACGCCTACTTCTTCAACCGGGAGCCTCACCCTCCCTCCACTGACCCCTTCACCCTCTTCCAACACAAGTCCTCCTCCTGGACACCACCCCCAGGCCTCCTAACCTCCCTCGCCCTCTTCATCTCCAACTGCCGTCGAGACATTAACCGCCTCAACCTCTCCACCCCTCTCACCCACTCCAACCTCTCCCCTGCAGAACAGGCAGCCCTCCGCTCCAACCCCAACCTCACCATCAAACCCGCAGACAAGGGTGGCGCAGTGGTAGTATGGCGCACTGACCTCTACATCGCCGAGGGCAGACGCCAACTCTCTGACACCACCTACTACCGCCCCCTCGATCATGACCCCACACCCGAGCACCAAACCATCATCTCCAACACCGTTCATGACCTCATCACCTCAGGGGACCTCCCACCCACCGCCTCCAACCTCACTGTTCCCCAACCCCGCATGGCCCGTTTCTATCTCCCTCCCAACATCCACAAACCTGCCTGCCCTGGTCGACCCATCGTCTCAGCCTGTTCCTGCCCCACCGAACTCATCTCCAACTATCTGGACTCCATTTTCTCCCCTGTGGTCCAGGAACACCCTACCTACGTCCGTGACACCACCCACTCCCTCCACCTCCTCCAGGACTTCCAATTCCCTGGCCCCCAACACCTCATCTTCACCATGGACGTCCAGTCCCTATACACCTGCATTCCGCATGCAGATGGCCTCCAGGCCCTCCGCTTCTTCCTGTCCCGCAGGCTCGACCAGTCCCCCTCCACCGACACCCTCATCCGCCTAGCCGAACTCGTCCTCAGCCTCAACAACTTCTCTTTTGACTCCTCCCACTTCCTACAGACAAAGGGGGTGGCCATGGGCACCCGCATGGGCCCCAGCTATGCCTGCCTCTTTGTAGGTTATGTGGAACAGTCCCTCTTCCGCACCTACACAGGCCCCGAACCACACCTCTTCCTCCGGTACATTGATGACTGTATCGGCGCCGCCTCTTGCTCCCCAGACAATCTCGAACAGTTCATCCACTTCACCAACACCTTCCACCCCAACCTTCAGTTCATCTGGGCCATCTCCAGCACATCCCTCACTTTCCTGGACCTCTCAGTCTCCATCTCAGGCAACCAACTTGTAACTGATGTCCATTTCAAGCCCACCGACTCCCACAGCGACCTAGAATACACCTCCTCCCACCCACCCTTCTGCAAAAATTCCATCCCATATTCCCAATTCCTCCGCCTCCGCCGCATCTGCTCCCACGATAAGACATTCCACTCCCGCACATCCCAGATGTCCAAGTTCTTCAAGGACCGCAACTTTCCCCCCACAGTCATCGAGAACGCCCTTGACCGCGTCTCCCGTATTTCCCGCAACACATCCCTCACACCCCGCCCCTGCCACAACCGCCCAAAGAGGATCCCCCTCGTTCTCACACACCACCCCACCAACCTCCGGATACAACGCATCATCCTCCTACACTTCCGCCATCTACAATCCGACCCCACCACCCAAGACATTTTTTCATCCCCACCCCTGTCTGCTTTCCGGAGAGACCACTCTCTCCGTGACTCCCTTGTTCGCTCCACACTGCCCTCCAACCCCACCACACCCGGCACCTTCCCCTGCAACCGCAGGAAATGCTACACTTGCCCCCACACCTCCTCCCTCACCCCTATCCCAGGCCCCAAGATGACATTCCACATTAAGGAGAGGTTCACCTGCACATCTGCCAATGTGGTATACTGCATCCACTGTACCCGGTGTGGCTTTCTCTACATTGGGGAAACCAAGCGGAGGCTTGGGGACCGCTTTGCAGAACATCTCCGCTCAGTTCGCAACAAACAACTGCACCTCCCAGTCGCAATCCATTTCCACTCCCCCTCCCATTCTTGAGATGACATGTCCATCATGGGCCTCCTGCAGTGCCACAATGATGCCACCCGAAGGTTGCAGGAACAGCAACTCATATTCCGCCTGGGAACCCTGCAGCCTAATGGTATCAATGTGGACTTCACCAGTTTCAAAATCTCCCCTTCCCTGCGTCCCTGATGCTGCTTGTCCTGCTGTGTTCATCCACATCAACACCTTGTTACCCCCCATTCTCCTTCGTTTGTGTTTTCTTGCTCTTCCTCCCTCCCTCTGATTCTCACCCCCTCTCTCACCTCTGCTGGCTCTAATTTCACTCCCTTGTCATGTTCCCTTATTTCCATCTTTCTGTCCCTTCTCTCTCTCTCTCCGCCCACAAACTCACTCTGGCTTTATTCACAGAGAATACAAGAGGAAAGGAAACCAAAGCACGCAGCGCCTTCGGCTGAGAGAGAAATGAAGAACTGCCGGAGATTTTCCAAACCCTGACACAGGGGTTGCCTCTCTCTCTCTTGACAGTCTCTGTGACTGTCCCATCAAACCCCACACCCATTCCCGTCCCATGGTGTCTCTCCACAAACCCACCTCCGGGTGGAAATGCAAACACAAGTTGCTGGAAATGCTCAGCATCTGTGAAGAAAAAGTCCCGAGGTCGCGTTTTGGGTGCGATGACCCTTTCCCTCCGAGCTCCGGCTGGAAATGCTCCAGCCTCTGAGACAGGGTCCCCTTGAGGTCGGAGAGCTGCGGCTCCATCTCGGCTGTTCGCTTGGCATCAGGAGCTCCCCTCAGCCCCTGGAAGGGGTATGATCACCCCCTAACCTTATACTGACAGTGGTTGTGTCCTTCCCTCATCCCCGGGAGCCCCTCCTGCCTTCTCACCTTGTCGCCGGGGTGCTATTCGACTAGGGAGGGCTGTGCGATAAAGAACCTACTTCCCACAGCAGCAGGGGGAGGGGGCATCCCTTCGCTCCTAAAACACCTCCTCCCATCCAATCTTGTGGCAATGGCTGTTCGGCTGCAGAAAGCAGCGCTGCCCGTGACCCCAAACCTCCCTACAACACCCCTCTCCTAATCCGACCCTTTTGCAGTAGCTGTCGGCCACTCAGTCACTGGGCTGTACAATAGTGACTCTCCCCATGTCCACTCACTTCCAGGACGGCTATCCTCCAACCCCGACCCCATCCCATCCGCCTCCTTCCCTTTACCATGTGGTACGAGAGCTGCAGGCTGGTTGGCTACGGAAACCCGCGCAAGGCTGAATAACAGACACCCTCCCAATGTCCCCAGCCTTCCCCTCACCCGGGGAGGGGAATTCTCACCCCCAAAACATCCATTCCCAACACCTCGCTTTGGGATAGGAGCGGCGCAGGATGTGAAACAGGGACCGTGCTCATGTCCCCAATCCTCCCTTCACCCCAAACCACCACCCCGCAGCTTACCTTGCAGTAGGAGATAGTTGTAGGCTGCTCAGCTACGGAAGGCGTCGCGGACCCGTGGCCGGGTGCTCGGGGAGCGCGGGCTCGGTGCCAGGCAGCTGTGCCCAGGTGCCGGGCGAAGAGGCCTTCTCCCACCTCGGATCCCCACTCCCAGCACAGGCGGTGCAGGGCCGAGCCACTGAGCAGCGAGCGCTCCAGCAGCCCGGATGCCTGCTCCCAGCCCGGTGGTCATGCTGGAGGCTGCTGGAGAACAGGAGGTTGTAGGGGTACGGGAGCGTGGTGCGATGATCCCCGCTGCCGAACAGCTGGGTCCTCAGAACCCTCCCGGGAAAAGGGATCCAGATAGCGGACTCGTCGCCGAGGGAGAGGGGGGGAAAGGCGTGAGTAGGAACAGGAGAGGAAGAGGATTTACTGAGAGGGAGAAAGAGACAGACTCTGTGTGTGTGTGTGTGTGTGTGTGTGTGTGTGTGTGTGTGTGTGTGTGTGTGTGTGTGTGTGTGTGTGTGAGAGAGAGAGAGAGGATTAGAAATGCAGTCTGATTGCGGATGGGTTGGGTTTAAATAGAGATTTTTAAACTTCGTTCAAAAAAACTCACAACGCTCCCTGCAGAGCGGGTGGAGAGGCTCGGATAGAGAGGAAGAGAGAGACGGGGGGCGGGGGAGAGGGGACAGAGAGAGGTTCACAGGGAGAGACGGAGAGACAGGGGAGAGAGAACGGCAGAAGCACAGACAGAGGGAGCCAGATACAAGACGAGAGATAGAGAGGGGCGCACACAGAGACCAAAGAGACAGAGTGAGAGAGGAGAGAGGAGAGAGACAGAAGTGCACAGCGAGGTGGCAGAGACAAGACGACAGAGAGAGACAGAGACATAGAGTGAGGCACACACAGAGAGATGGAGAGACAGAGATTGTGTGTGTGGCGGGGGGTGGGTTTGGAGAAAATGGGAGAGAGAGACACAGAGTCGTAGAGTTGTACAGCAGGGAAACAGACCCTTCAGTCCAACTCCTCCAGGCCGACCAGACACCGTAACTGACTAGTTCTGTTTGCCAGCCTGGAGCCCATATCCCTCCAGCCCCTTCCTATTCATGTGTCCCTGCAGGTGACTTCTAAATACTGTGAGTATTACAGCCTCTGTCACTCCTCTGGCAGTTCATGCCACACACAAACTACACTCGGGAGAACACGTTGGCGCCAAATCCCCCTCCCATCCTCTGAGAAAAGGAACCGGAAATGACATCACCAACCCAAGAAAACCGGAACACTGAAAGAGAAGGCGGGACCTAACTCCAGCGCTTCCCCGGATGCTCCCTGAAGATTTTACCCGGAATGGTGTCGAAACGTCTGCAAACTAACCTTCCAGCTCAGTGAGCAATCTGACATCCAGAACCTCAACCCTGAGCTACAAATCTTCTCAAAACTCGAGAATGCTTTGCCACTTGATTAACAGATGCATCCTTTTTTTTAAAAAAATAAACTTTTTTTGCTGGATGTATGACTGACTGACCAGCGTTTATTGTCCTTCCTTAACTGAGCCTTGGGAGCTCTGCAGACCAATGCGATCAACGTGGATTTCACAAGCATCAAAATCTCCCCTCCCACCACTGCATCCCAAAACCAGCCCAGCTCGTCCCCTAATCTGTTCTTCCTCTGACCGATCCCCTCCTCCCAGCTCAAGCCAAACCCCCATTCCCTACCTACTAACCTCTTCCCGCCCCCTTGACCTGTCCGTCCTCCCCAGACTGACCTAACCCCTCCCTACCTCCACACCCACACTCACCTCTACTGGCTTCATGTCCGCCCCTTTTACTTAAGACCAGAAGACATCGGAGTGGAAGTACGGCCATTCGGCCCATCAAATCCACTCCACCATTTAAATCATGGCTCAGGGGCATTTCAACTCCACTTCCCTGAACTCTCCCCGTTGCCCTTGATTCCTCGTGAGATCAAGAATTAGTCGATCTCTGCCTCGAAGGCATCCAACGTCCTGGCCCCGACTGCACTCCGTGGCAATGATTTCCACAAGCCCGCCACTCTCTGGCTTTACAAATGTCATCTCATTTCCGTTTGAAATTTACCCCCTCTAATTTTAAGGCAGTGCCCACGGGTCCTAGTCTCCCGGCCTCACGGAAACAACTTCCTAGCGTCCACCCCTTCCGAGGCAGACATTATGTTGTAAGTTTCTATTAGATCTCCCCTCAACCTTCTAAACTCTGATGAGTACAATCCCAGGATCCTTAGCCGTTCATCACACGTCAAACCTACCACTCCAGGGATCATCCGTGTGAATCTCCGCTGGACACGCTCCAGGGCTAGTATGTCCTTTCTGAGGTGTGGGGCTCAAAATTGGACACGGTATTCTAAATGGGGCCTAACTAGAGCTTTATAAAGCCTCAGAAGCACATCGCTGCTTTTATATTCCAACCCTCTTGCGATAAAGGACAACATTACATTCGCTTTCTTAATTACGGACTCTACCTGCAAGTTAACCTGGAGAGAATCCTGGACCAACACTTCTAGATTCCTTTGTACTTGAGCTTTACGAATTTTCTCACCATTTAGAAATTAGTCCATGCCCGTATTCTTTTTACCAAAGTGCAAAACCCCACATTTACTCACATTGAATTTCATCAGCCATTTCCTGGACCACTCTCCTAAACTGTCTAACTCTTTCTGCCGCCTCTCCACCTTCTCAGTACTACCTGCCTGTCTACCCATCTTCGTATCATCGGAAAACTTCGCCAGAATGACCCCGGTACCTTCATCCAGATCATCAATACGTAAGGTGAACAGCTGCGGCCCCGACACCGAAACCTGCGACACCAATCGTCACCGGTTGCCATGCCGAAAAACAGCCTTTTATCCCAACTCTCTGCCTTCTATCAGACAGCCAATCCTCAATCCAAGCCAGTAGCTCATCTTGAACACCATGGGCCCTCACCGTGCTCAGCGGCCTCCCGTGAGACACTTATGTAAGGCCTTTTGGAAGTCTAGATAGATAACATCCACTGGGTTTCCCTGGGCTAACATACTTGTTACCTCTTCAAAGAATTCTAACAGGTTTGGCAGGCACGACCTCCCCTTACTACATCCATGCTGACTTGTTCTAATCTGACCCTGCACTTCCAGGAATTTCAAAATCTCATCCTTGACAATGATTCAAGAATTTTATCAACTACCGAGGTCAGGTTAATCGGCCTGTAATTTTCCACCTTTTGCCTTGATCCTTTCTTAAACAAGGGGGTTACAACTGCAATTTTCCAATCATCTGGGACTTACCCTGACTCCAGGGACTTTTGAAAGATCACATCCAAAGCCTCTGCTATTTCCTCAGCCACCTTCCTCAGAACTCTAGGATGTAGCCCTTCGGGGCCAGGAGATTTAGCAATTTTTAGACCTTTTAGCTTTTCGAGCACTTTCTCTTTTGTAATGCCTACCATACTCAACTTTGCCCCCTGACTCTCCCTAAGTGTTGGCATACTACTCATGTCTTCCACTGTGAAGAGTGACGCAAAGTACGGATTAAGTCCTTCAGCTACTTCCTTATCTCCCATCACTAGCCTTCCAGCATCAATTTGGAGCGGCCCACTGTCTACTTTTGCCTCATGTTTGTTTCTTATGTATTGAAAGAAGCTTTCACTGTGATTTCTAATATGACTAGCTAGCCTACCTTCATATTTGATCCTCTCCTTCCTTATTGCTCGTCTGTCTCCTCTGCACCTATCTTCCCCTCTGTCCATCTTCAATCTGCCTTCCCCCTCTCCCTGTTTATTTCAGAACTGTCTCCTCCTCCCTCTTTTCTGATGAAGGGTCTCAGCCCGAAATGTCAGCTTTTGTGTTCCTGAGATGCGTGGAGGACATTCATCAGGATGTTCTGAGGGGGGTGAAGCATTTGAACTCGATGGACAGTCTGGATAAGTTTGAGATAACAGGAACTGTCAATGCTGGAGTCTGAGATAACACAGCGTGGAGCTGGAGGAACACTGCAGGCCAGGCAGCATCACTGTTTTATCTGGATAAGGTTGGCTTGTTTTCTTCCGAATAGAGAAGGTTGAAGAAGGTCCTGAAAAAATGGTCTGCATTCTGATGGGTCTAGGCGAGGGAAGCAGAATGACCATTCATGGGGTGGGAGGTTGGGGGGGGGAAAGCTGGGGGGAAGAGATACATACATTTAAGCTAAAAGGCTCAGAAGTTCCTACTATCTCTTGAGGAAGCTTACTTGTTTTTGCACCCAAACTGTGGTGAGAATGTGGAACGCACCGACTGTGTGGGTGGTAGAGGCAGAAAGCATGATAACATTTTACAAGTCTTTGATTGGGCATTTGCGATGCCAAGGCATACAAGGCTCTGGGTCGAGTGCTGGGAACTGTGATGAGAATAGTTCGGGACTTGCATCTTGTGAGGGCACATACAATTTGCTGAAGGGTCTGTTCCATTGCCATAGCACTCTATTATGCTGTCCCTCAATGATCCTATGACAAGTAAGTGAAGGTTTACAGAAACAGGTACTTTTCAAGGACAATGCCAAGAGGAAAAGTGATGCGCAGGCAAAGTGCATGTAAGAATTTAACCAAGGATTAACACCATTGAAGAACTGGAATTTGTGCCAATGCACCAAACCTGCAGATGAAAATGCAGTGTCCAGTTTGATTGCAAACTGCAACAACCACCAGTTAGTAACATGATCCATGGAAATATCTGAATGCCTGTTGTTGTGATCTCAAGCATTTACCTGCGTCGAGTGAAATCCACCACCATAGTTCTGTTGCATCGTTAGCCACCTCGCAATCGGTGTTGCATAGTCAATATCATTCCTTGACAATGCTTGAAGCAAGGCATAAGCAGTGGTTTCCACAGTCATCGCAAAAGCCTGTGCTGCTTCAATTGGATACGGCTTCTCGTCCTCCAACAATGGAGGCTTTCCAGGAACCAACATCAGAATCTGTCATTTGTTAAAGGGATTAGCTGAGAATAAAGTTTACATCATATAGATTTTTGTTTGCATTTCACCAACACAACAATGGTTTTGCTGGTCAAGATCCAGCATTATCTCACCACTGATGTCTATAACATTCTCCATATTTCCCGCTCAGTGATGGGTCCTTTTGTTTGGGAAAAATAGGCACCTTCGAATGCAAATGAATCAAGATGAGCTTTAGTTTCTCATCAGGCTACATGGCAGTTATTACAAGATGTCAGGAACAAAAGGTGAAGGAGCAGATGAAACCATTCACCAGTCTGGATAATCTTCTTGCCCTCATCCTGAGGAGGCATCACAGATCTTAACTTACACGCAATTCAAATTATTTCATGCAATGACAAGACTGAATGTTCCGGACACTGCAAATGCCATGGCACCTGGCAGCATCCCACAAACTGTATTGGAACAATGTGCCCCAAGGTCACCACACCAACAGTAAATGTTTTCCAGTACATTTTTAAACACTTGCAACACTCACATTTCATCGAAAGATGACCTATCACGCAATCGGCAGACAAATTGTCCTGACCAATTATGACCTCAATGTATTCTCAATCATCAGCAAAGTAATGCAACATCTGGATGACAGTGCTGTCAAACAGCTGCACACTTAGGCTCAGTTTACTTTTCGTCATGCCACACTTCTCGTAACCTCTTTCAGGATTTACCACAAATATGATCAGAGATCCTGAGCTTGAAAGGGAAGGAAAGTGCAATCTGTCATTTCCACCAAGGCAACTTCTGATTGAATGTGGTGTTAAGCAGAGGAATAGAAAATTGAGTCAGTGGCATTCACTGGATACCTGCACTGGTTGAAGTCATGTCTTCATTTGAACTAAAGTGGAGACATGAACGTTCATTGAATATTGTCCAGGTGTCCAGCAGAATTCATGACTTTTCCAACAGTGAAGTCAACGATGAGAAAATACAGTGAGACTTGGACAACGATCAGGCTTGGCCTGATAAAGGATCAGTAACATTTGCACCATACAAGTGCTAAGCAGCAATCAGCTCCAACAAGAGAGAATATGACCATATCACAAAATCCCATGTCCTTACCCTCACATCATCCTTACATTTTTTTTAAATGTGCAAGTGTTATCCAAGCCATGCAGGGCAATGGGCCAGGTGTTGGAAATGAGGTCAGAAAAATTCAGTGCTTGTCTTTGACTCTCACAGAATCCGTGAGCTTAAGAATTTAATTCTCCTGTACTGTAGACAACTGAGGTGCTTGGCTATCCACTTAATCAAGGTTAACACTGATCTAAAACTAAACTGGAACGGTTATATAATCAGCAGCAGCCAGGTCCGTGGTACAAACCGTCCTGCTGTGGGACAGGGTCAGGCAAATCCAAGTGAGTGATCGTGGTTGGAGACTCATTCGTTGGGGGCATAGTTTCTGTAGCCACATTTGAGATACCAGGGCTGTGTGTTGCTTCCCTGGTGCAAAGGTCAAGGACATCTCTGAGTGGTTGCAAGAAATTCTTAAGGGGGAGGGTGAGCAGCCAGAGGCCATTGTGCACATTGGTACCAATGACGTAGGTAGAAAGAGGGATGAGACCCTGCGGACTGTGTACAAGGAGTTAGCAAAGAGGCTGAAAGGCAGGACCTAGAGGGTAATAATTTATGGGTTGCCATGAGTGCCACATGTTCGTGAGTTAAGTCAGAGAAAGATAGGTGAGATGAATGCATTGGTGAAGGAGCTGGTACTGGGGGCAGGCTTTCAGGTTCATGGATAATTGCAACCGCTTCTTGGGCAAGGGGTGACCTGTGTAAGAGGGATGGGTTGCACCTAAACTGAACGGGAACAAATACCCTCACAGGGAGGTTTGCTAGTGCTACTTGGGAGGATTTAAAGACTGGCAGGCAGCTGGGAACCAGAGCAGCAGGTCAGCAAGCAGATGAATTGATGGCAGGTACATGCTAGGACCAATAAATCAGAAAAGAATGGCAGTCAGAGACAGGTACATGAACATGATGGCACAAACAAGCTGAAGTATGTTTATTTCACTGCAAGGAGTATTACAGGTAAGGCAGATGAGCTTAGAGCCTGGATCCGTACATGGGACTCTGATCTTGAGGCCATTACAGAGGCTTGGTTGAGACAGAGACCGGACTGGGTGCTCAATGTTCCAGGGTTTCATTGCTTTAGACAAGATAGAGGGGAAGATAAAAGAAGGAGGTGCACTCCTAACCTGTGGGAAATGTTCCATCTGTACCTAGAAAGGACATTCTGGAGGGCTTGCCCACTGAGGCAATAGAGGTAGCGTTCAAAAATAAGATAGACACAATCACTCTGATCAGATTAAACTAATAGCCAGCTCCCCTGTTGCCACTGACACACTGAGGAACAAATATGTAGGCAGCTTTTGAAACGATGCAATAAGTCAGAGTTGTCACAGTCAGTGAATTTAACCTCCCCGGTATTGACTGGGACTCCCTTACAACAAGAGTTTAAATGAGGCTGAATTTGTTAAGTCTATCCAAGAGAGTTTCTTGACACAGTATGTGGATAGAAGATGGGCCATACTGGACTTTGTCCTGGTCAGGTAACTGGTGAGAAGGGTGGGAAAGCATGTTGGAAATAGTGATCACAACTCCTTAAATTTTCAGATTGCTATGAAGAAGTATAAGTCAGGACCTTGGGGGAGAGTAAATTATATCAATTTTAGGTAGGAGCTGGGGAGTGTTAATTGGGGGGAGCTGTCACATTTGCCATATGGGAATTGTTTAAAGGCCTGCTTATGAGTTTAGGATCAGGAACGAGGAAGGACAAGGATGGCAAGGTAAAGGACCCTTGGATAATTGGGGAGGTTGTGAAGTGAGTCAAAAGGGAAAAACAAAAATATGTCAGGTTTAGGAAGCTAAAATCGAACAGGGCCGACATAAAGAAAGCAGAAAAAGAAAGGTGATGAAATGACCTTGGCAAGGAGGGTTGAAGGAAATCCCAAGGCATTCTGTGCATACATCTAAAATAAGGGGATAAATAGCAAGAAGGTACGACCATTCAGGATAAAGGAGGGAACTTGTGTTTGGAAGCAGAGGATGTGGGCAAGATCCTAAATGAGTACCGGGCATCACTATTCACTCAGGCGAAGGGTGTGGAGGATAGTGGGATTTGTGTGGAGCATGCTCATATGATAACAGCATTTTGAAATCAAGAAAGAGCATTAAGGTGGATAAGTCCTCAGGACCCAATGGTATCTCCTCAAGGTTTTTGAGCGAGGTGAGAGCGGAGATTGTCAGGGCATTCAGCAATATCTTTGTATCCTTGGTAGCCACTGGAGGGGTACTGGAGGATTAGCAAGTTGCTAAATGTTCTTCTTCTGTTCAAAAAGGGAAATAGGGTCAATCCAGGAAACTCTCGACGAGCAAGTTTCTCATCGTTCATTGGAAGCTATTGGAGAGAATTCTTAGGGATTGTATTTATCTGTATTTGGAACCGCATGGCCTAATTAGGGACAGTCAGCATGGCTTTGTGCAGGGCAGGTCATGTCTTACTAACTTGACTGAATTTTTTGAGGAGGTGACGAATGTGATCAATGAAGGTAGAGCAGTGGATATTGTTTTCATGGATTTTAGCAATACTTTCAACAAGGTGCCTCATGATAGGATCATCCAGAAAATTAAGATGCACCGAGTCCATGGTGGCTTGGATGCTTGGATTCACAACTGGCTTGCCCAGAGAAGACAGAGGCAAGAGGTGGAATGGTGCTTTTCAGGCTGTAGATCCACGACGATTGGTGTTCCGCAGGGATCTGTGCTGGGACCTCTGCTGTTTGTGGTCTATACAAAATGACTGAGGTGAAAATATAGATGGATGGGTTTGCAAGTTTGCAGACAATAGAATGATTGGGAAAATCGTGATGAGTGTAGACGTCATAAAAGGATACAGGTCAGTTGCAGAAACGGCAAGTGGATTTTAATCCATTAAATGTGAGATGCTCCACTTTGGGAAATCAACTATTACGGAAAAATATACAGTTAATGGCACCCCTCAGTGCAGACACCCTCAGTGCAGAATTGTTAAGGTGGGGATGCAGGTGCACTCAATCTGTTCATTGAGAACTGTCGACGTGATATCACCTCAATTTCTCTGTTCCCTGCACCAAACCCAACCTACGTCCTGCCCAACTGACTGCCCTCCATGCACTCATATCTCACCCTGACTTTGTTATTAAGCCTGCCGATAAGGTGGTGCTGTTGTGGTCTGGTGAACTGAAGTCTACCTTGCAGAGGCTGAGCGCCAGCTCTCAGATACCTCCTCCGACTTCTCCTGGACCGGGACCGCACCGGGCCATTGTATCTACTACAGTAACTGATCTTGGTCTATCCGGTGATCTTCCCCCTCTGTTTCCAAGCTGAAAGGCCACAGCTCCCCACAGGTTGCTCCTACGTCCCCCTTAAAATCCACAAATGAGACTGTCCTGGCAGACCCATTGTTTCAGCCTGATCCTGCCCCACAGAACTCATCTCTTCCGACCTTGACTCAATCTTCTGTCCCCTGGTCCAAGCACTGCCCACGTACATCCAGAAATACTCTGACATTTTACGCAGTTTTAAAAACATCAGTTTGCCGGTTCCAGCTGCGTCCTCTTTACCATGAACGTGTAATTCCTTTACAAATCCATTCCCCACCAGGAGGTTCTTAGGGCTGTCCTCTTCTTCTTGGAGCAAAGACCTGAACATTCCCCTCCCACCACCACCCTCCTCCACTTGGTCGACCTCATCCTCACCCTCAACAACTTGTTGTTTAACTCCTCTCATTTCCTTCGGGTAAGAGGAGCAGCTCCGGGCACCTGCGTGGGCCCGAGTTAAACCTGTCTCTTCACGGGGTACGTGGGACATTCCCACCCACAACACTTTCTCCGATACATCAATGATATCATCCGGCTGCTTCTCTCTCTTGTCTGAAATTGGAAAACTTCATCAACTTCACCTCCAATTTCCATCCTGCCCTCACTTTCACCTGCTCTACCTCTGACTCCACCCTTCCCTTCCTCAACATTTCTGCTTCCATTCCTGGGGGTAGGCTTCGCACTAATATCCATTACAAACTCTCTGACTCTCACAGCTACCTGGTCTATATATTCTCACACCCCACTTTCTGTAAAGACTCCAACCTCTTCTCTCACTTCCTCCATCTCCATCGAACATGTTCTCATGAGGCCAACATCAACAAGGGAGCCTCCAAAATGTCCATCTTCTTCCTCAACTGAGGATTCTCCGGCTCCGTGGTCGACAGGGCCCTCAACTGTGTCCAACCCAGCACTTTTGCCCTCACCTTTTCTCTTCCCTCCCAAGATAGCAATAAGGTTCCACTTGACCTTACCTATCAACCCACATGCCCACATCCATACCAACCTCAGGCACCATTTCCACCACCACCAGCAGGATGCCGCCACCAGACACATATTTCCCTCCACTCCCTTATCCGCCTTAACCGGATCACCAGGAGGAAATGCAAGCAGACACAGGGAGAACGTGCAAACTTCGCACAGACAATTGCCCGAGGCTGCAGTGCGAACCACTGAGCCACCGTGCTGCCCAGAATCTTGGTGGTGTGGATGAGCAGAGAGATCTCGGTGTCCATGTGCGTAGATCCCTGAAAGTTGCCACGCAGATTGATAGGCTTGTTCAGAAGGCGTACGGCGTGTTAGGTTTTATTGGTACAGAGATTGAGTTTCGGAGCCATGAGGTCATGTTGCAGCTGTACAAAACACTGGTGCGGCCGCGCTTGGACTATTGCGTACAGTTCTGATGGCCACATTATCGGAAGGATTTGGAGGGGGTTTATTAGGATCTTGTCTGGTGTGGAAGGAAGGTCTTATGAGGAAAAGCTTCGGGACTTGAGGCTGTTTTTGTCAGAAGAAGGTGAAGAGGCAACTTAATAGAGACATACAAGATAATCAGAGGATTAGACAGGGTGGACAGCGATAGTCTTTTTCCTCGATGGTGATGGCGAGCATGAGTGGAGATAGGTTTAAATTGAGGGGAGATAGATATGGGACAGAAGTCAGAGGGAGGTTCTTTATTCAGAGAGTAGTATGGGTGCGGAATGCCCTGCCTGCAACAGGAGTAGATTGCCTAGTTTAAGGGCATTTAAATGAACGTTGCTAAATATATGGATGGTAATGGAATAGTGTCGGTTAGATGGGCTTCAGGTTGGATTCACAGGTCGGCGCAACATCGAGGGCCGAAGGGCCTGTACTGCGCTGTAATGTTCTATGTTCTATGTCATAATACTTCAGTGAATTCTGGTTACCCTGCCGTAGGAAGAATGCTGTTAAACTATACAGAGTGCAAAAATCATTACAAAAGGTCATTGCCGGGACTGGAGGGTTTATGAGAAGTGGTAGATAGGCTCGGACTTTTTCCCTGGAGTATCGGAGACGAAGGGGTGACTTCCAGAGGTGTAAAAAATCATGATGGGCATTGATAAGGGGAATAACCAAGGTTGGGGAGTCCAAAGCTAGAAGGGAGTAGGTTCAAATGTGAAAGGGGAAAGATTTAAAAGTGACCCGACAGGCAACTTTTCCCACACAGAGGGTGGTGCGTGAATGCAATGAGCTGCCGACAGACGTGGTAGAGGCAGATAAAATTTCTGTATTTAAAAGACATTTGGACAGGTACACAATGAGGAAAGGTTTAGACGGATACCAAACGCAGGCAAATGGGACCGGTTCAGTTTGGGACACCTGATCAGGACAGATGATTAGGAGTGAGGGTCCTGATTCTGTGCTGTATGACTCTATGAATCTATGACTGAAGAGCTAACTAGGTGTGTGGATGAGGGCAATGCATTTGATACAGTCTACTTGGGCTTCAGCAGAGCTTTTGACAAGATTCCCCATTTGAAGACTGTTAAAACAGGAAACAGTCCATGGGATCCGAGGACACATGTGCACAGGAAATCATAACTCATGTAATTTGAATGAGTTTTTTTAAAGTAGTAATGAAGAGCATTGATTAAGGCAGAAACATGGACGTATATGGGTTTCAGTAAGGCGTTCAAGAAGGTTCCTCACAGTAGTCCAGTAGGGAAGTTAAAACACAAGGAGCACAGGGAGAGCTAGCCATAGAAGATAGAACATAGAACATTACAGCACAGGACAGGCCCTTCGGCCCTCGATTTTGTGCTGACCTGTCATGCCGATCTCAAGCCCATCTAACCTGCAACTATTCCATGTACGTCCATATGCTTGTCCAATGGCCACTTAAATGTACCTGAAGTTGGCGAATCTACTACCGTTGCAGGCAAAGCGTTCCATTCCCTTAGTACTGTCTGAGTAAAGAAACTACCTCTGACATCTGTCCTGTATCTTTCACCCCTCAATTTAAAGCTCTGCCCCCTCGTGCTCGCCGTCACCATCCTAGGAAAAAGGCTCTCCCTATCCACCCTATCTCACCCTCTGATTATTTTATATGTTTCAATTAAGTCACCTCTCAACCTTCTTCTGTCTAATGAAGACAGCCTCAAGTCCCTCAGCCATTCCTCGTAAGACCTTCCCTCCATACCAGGCAACATCCTAGTAAATCTCCTCTGCACCCTTTCCAAAGCTTCCACATCCTTCTTATAATGCGGTGACCAGAACTGTATACAATACTCCAAGTGCGGCCGCACCAGAGTTTTGTACAGCTTCACGATAACCTCCCGGTTCCGGAACTCGATCCCTCTATTAATCAAAGCTAAAACACTGTATGCCTTCTTAACAGCCCTGTCAACCTGGGTGGCAACTTTCAAGGATCTGTGTTCATGGACACCGAGATCTCTCTGCTCATCTATACTACTAAAAATCTTACCATTAGCCCTGTACTTTGCCTTCTGGTTACTCCTGCCGAAGTGCATCACCTCACACTTGTCTGCATTAAACTCCATTTGCCACCTCTCAGCCCAGCTCTGCAGCTTATCTGTGTCTCTCTGCAACCAATCCTTTGTCACTATCCACAACTCCACCTATCTTAGTGTCGTCTGCAAATTTACTAACCCATCCTTCACTGCCCTCATCCAGGTCATTTATAAAAATGACAAACAGCAGTGGACCCAACACCGACCCTTGCGGTACCACCAGAAACTGGTCTCCAGGATGAACGTTTCCCATCAACTACCACCCTCTGTCTTCTTTCAGCAGGCCAATTTCTGATCCAAACTGCTATATCTCCCACAATTCCATTCCTCTGCATTTTGTACAATAGTCTGTTATGGGGAACCTTATCGAACGCCTTGCTGAAATCCATACACTCCACATCAACCGGTTTACTCTCATCTACCTGTTTGGTCACCTTCTCAAAAGAACTCAATAAAGTTTGCGAGGCACGACCTACCCTTCACAAAACTGTGCTGACTATCCCTAATCAATTTATTCTTTTCCAGATGATTGTAAATCCTATCCCATATAACCTTTTCCAACACTTTACCAACAACTGAGGTAAGGCTCACTGGCCGATAATTACCAGGGTTGTCTCTACTCCCCTTCTTGAACATGAGCACCACAATTGCTATCCTCCAGTCATCTGGCACTATTCCTGCAGACAATGACGAGTTAAAGATCAATGGCAAAGGCTCGGCAATCTCCTCCCTGGATTCCCCGAGGATCCGAGGATAAATCCCATCTGGCCCAGGGGTCATAGCTATCTTCACCCTCTGTAGGATTTCAAATACCTCTTCCTTGTGAACCTCAATCCCACCTAGTCCAGTAGCCTGTATCTCTGTATTCTCCTCGACAACATTGTCCTTTTCTGGAGTGAATACTGTTGAAAAATATTCATTTAGCGCTTCCCCTATCTCATCTGACTCCACACACAACTTCCCACTGCTATCCTTGATTGGGTCTAATCTTACTTTTCTCATTCTTTTATTTCTTAAATACCGATAGAAAACCTTATGGTTTACCCTGATCCTATCCGCCAACAACTTCTCAAGTCTCCTCCTGGCTCTTCTGAGCTCTCTCTTTCGGTCTTTCCTGGCTACCTTGTAACCCTCAAGCACCCTAACTGAGCATTCACATCTTATAGTAACAGAAGCCTTCTGCTTCCTCTTGACCAGAGATTCCACTTCCTTCGTAAACCACGGCTCCCGCGCTCTGCAGCTTCCTCCCGGCCTGACAGGTACATACTTATCTAGGACACACAGGAACTTTTCCTTGAATAAGCTCTACATTTCTATTGTGCCCATCCCTTGCAGTTTCCTTCCCCATCCTATGCTCCCAAAATCTTGCCAAATCTCATCGGAATTGCCTTTCCCCCAGATATAACTCTTGCCCAGTGGTGTACACCTATACCTTTCCATCACTAAAGTAAACATAACAGAATTGTGATCGCTGAGGTTGGCATTTTATTATCTTAGAATTGTGATCGCTACCACCAAGGTGATCACCTACTTCCAAATCTAACACCTGGCCAGGCTCATGACCCGGTACCAAATTTGATGCGGTCACTGCACTCCAATTCCATTAGTCACGACATCCCATTTCCCTCAGTCACTGCATCCCATTTCCCACAGTCACTGCATCCCATTTCCCTCAGTCACTGCATCCCACTTCACTCAGTCACTGCACCCCAAGGACAGTCAGGCACTGCATCCCTATTACCTCATTCACTCCTTCCCATTACGTCAGTCACTGCATCCCATTTCACTCAGTCACGGCACCCCATTTCACTCAGTCACTACATCCCACTTCACTCAGTCACTGCCTCCCATTACCCTCAGTCACTGCATCCCATTTCCCACGGTCACATCATCCCATTTCACTCAGTGACTGCATCCCATTTCACTCAGTCACTGCCTCCCATTTCAGTGAGTCACTGCCTCCCATTTCAGTGAGTCACACCCTCCCATTTCAGTGAGTCACACCCTCCCATTTCAGACAGTCACTGCATCCCATGTCCCCACAGTCACTGCGTCCCATTACACTCAGTCACTGCATCCTATTTCCCTCAGTCACTGCATCACATTTCACTCAGTCTCTGCTTCCAATTTCCCTCAGTCACTGCATCCCATTTCACTCAGTCAGTGTTTCCCATTACACTCAGTCACTGCGTCCCATTTCCCTCAGTCACTGCAAACCATTTCTGACAGTCACTGCAACCCATTTTACACAGTCACTGCATCTCATTTCCCTCAATCACTGCATCGCATTGTCCTCAGTCACGGCATCCCATTACACTCAGTCACTGCATCCTATTTCCCTCAGTCACTGCATCCCAATTCACTCAGTCACTGCATCCCATTTCACGCAGCCACTGCACCCCACTTCACTCAGTCACCGCATCCCATTTCACTCAGTCACTGCATCCCATTTCACTCAGTCACTGCATCCCATTACACTCAGTCATGGCGTCCCATTTCACTCAGTCACTGCATCCCATTTCCCTCAGGCACTGCCTCCCACTTCATTCAGTCACTGCCTCCCACTTCACGCAGTCACTGCCTCCCATTTCAGTCAGTCACTGCATCCCAATTCAATCAGTCACTGCATCCCATTTCACTCAGTCTCAGCATCCCATATCACTCAGTCACTGCATCCCATTTCCTTCAGTCACTGCATCCCATTAGACTCAGTCACTGCATTCCATTTCACTCAGTCACTGCATCCCTTCTAACGGAGACAGTGAATCCTATTCAACTGCAACAGTGAATCCATTTCCATCATCACCACACCCAATTCCCCACAGTCACGGCATCACATTACACTCAGTCACTGCATCCCATTACAGTCAGTCACTGCATCCTATTTCCCTCAGTCACTGCGTCCCATTTCACTCAGTCAGGGCGTCCCATTTCCCTCTGTCAGGGCGTCCCATTTCACTCAGTCACTACATCCCATTTCACGCAGCCACTGCATCCCATTACACTCAGTCACTGCATCCCATTACCCTCAGCCACTGCACCCCAGTTCACTCAGTCAGTGCATCCCATTTCCCTGAGTCACTGCGTCAAATTTCCCTCAGTCACTGCAACCTATTTCGCACAGTCATTGCATCTCTTTTCCCTCAGTCACTGCATCCCATTTAACTGAGACAGTGAATCTCATTGAACTGAGACGGTGCATCCCATTACCCTCAGTCACAGCATTCCATTTCCCTCAGTAACAGCATCCCATTTCACTCAGTCACCGCCTCCCATTTGACTCAGTCACCGCCTCCCACTTCACTCAGTCACGGCCTCCCACTTCACTCAGTCACGGCCTCCCACTTCACTCCGTCACGGCCTCCCACTTCACTCCGTCACGGCCTCCCACTTCACTCAGTCACAGCCTCCCACTTCGCTCAGTCACTGCCTCCCATTTCAGTCAGTCACTCCCTCCCATTTCAGTCAGTCACTCCCTCCCATTTCAGTCAGTCACTCCCATTTCAGTCAGTCATTGAATCTCATTTCCGTCAGTCACTGCATCCAATTTCCCACATTCACTGCATCTCCTTTCCCTCAGTCACTGCATCCCATTTAACCGAGACAGTGAATACTATTCAGCTGAGACAGTGCATCTGTTTCCGTCAGTCACCGCGCCCTATTCCCCACATTCACCGCGTTCCATTTCCCTCTGTCACGGCATCGCATTTCAGTCAGTCACTGCATCGCATTTCACTCAGTCACTGCCTCCCAATTCACGCAGTCACTCCGTCCCATTTCAGTCAGTCACTACCTCCCATTTCAGTCAGTCACTGCATCCTATTTCCCTTGGTCACTGCAACCCATTACACGCAGTCACTGCCTCACATGTCACTCAGTCTCTGCACCCCATTACACTCAGTCGCTGCATCCCATTTCCCACAGTCACAGCATCTCCTTTGCTCAGTCACTGCATCCCATTTCACTCTGTCACTGCGTCCATTTCCCTCAGTCAGTGCAACCCAATTCCCAAAGTCACTGCACCCCATTTCCAACAGTCACTGCATCTCCTTTCCTTCAGTTACTGCGTCCCATTTCACTCAGTCACAACATCCCATTTCACTCAGTCACTGCATCCCATTTCACTCAGTCACTGCCTCCCATTTCAGTCAGTCACTCCCTCCCATTTCAGTCACTACCCCCATTTCCCTCAGTCACTGCGTCCCATTTCCCTCAGTCACTGCATCCCATTTCCCTCAGTCACTGCGTCCCATTTCTCTCAGTCACTACATCCAATTTCACGCAGTCACTGCATCCCATTTCACGCAGGCACTGCATCACATGTCACTCAGTCTCTGCACCCCATTACACTCAGTCGCTGCATCCCATTTCCCACAGTCACAGCATCTCCTTTGCTTAGTCACTACATCCCATTTCACTCTGTCACTGCATCCCATTTCCCTCAGTCAGTGCAACCCAATTCCCAAAGTGACTGCAACCCATTTCCCACAGTCACTGCATCTCCTTTCCTTCAGTTACTGCAGCCCACTTCAATCAGTCGCTGCATCACATTACCCTCAGTCACTGCATCCCATTACACTAAGGAGACTGCATCCCATTACAGTCAGGAGACTGCATTCCATTACACTCAGGAGAATGCATCCCATTACCCTCAGTCACTAAATCCCATACCAGTCAGTCATGGCATCCCATTTCATTCAGTCACTGCAACCCATTTCCCACAGTCACTGCAACCCATTTCCCACAGTCACTGCATCTCCTTTCCCTCCGTCACAGCATCCCATTTCACTCAATCAGAGGATCCCATTTCACTCAGTCACTGCATCACATTTAACTGAGACAGTGAATCTCATTGAACTGAGACGGTGCATCTCATTTCCCTCAGTCACTGCATCTCATTTCACGCAGTCACTGCATCCCATTTAACTGAGACAGTGAATCTCATTGAACTGAGACGGTGCATCCCATTTCCCTCAGTCACAGCATCTCCTTTAACTCAGTCACAAAATCCCCTTTCACTCATTCACAGCTTCCCATTTCACTCATTCACAGCTTCCCATTTCACTCAGTCACTGCAACCCATTTCCCTCAGTCACTGCATCCCATTTCACAGAGTCACTGCACCCCATGTCACTCAGTCACTGCAGCCCATTTCACTCATTCACAGCTTCCCATTTCACTCATTCACAGCTTCCCATTTCACTCATTCACAGTTTCACATTTCACTCAGTCACTGCATCCCATTTCCCTCAGTCACAGCATTCCATTTCCCACAGTCACTGCATCTCATTTCCCTCAGTTACTGCATCTCATTTCCCTCAGTCACTGCATCTCATTTCCCTCAGTCACTGCATCCCATTTCACTCAGCCACTGCATCCCATTTCACTCAGTCATTGCATCCCATTTCACTGAGCCACTTCATCATATTCACTCAGTCATTGCATCCTATTTCACTAAGTCACAGCATTGCATTTGACTCAGCCACTACATCCTATTTAACGGACACAGTGAATCCTATTCAACTGAGACAGTGCATCCATTTCCCTCAGTCACCGCTTCCCAAGACCCTCAGTTACTGCTTCCCAAGACCCTCAATCACTGCTTCCCATGAACCTCAGTCACTGCATCCCATGAACCTCAGTCACTGCATCCCATTTCACTCGGTCACTGCATCCCATTAACCTCAGTCACTGCATCCCATTACCCTCAGTCACTGCATCCCATTACCCTCAGTCACTGCATCCCATTACCCTCAGTCACTGCATCACATTACCCTCAGTCACTGCATCACATTACCCTCAGTCACTGCATCCCATTTAACTGAGACAGTGAATCTCATTGAACTGAGACGGTGCATCCCATTACCCTCAGTCACAGCATTACATTTCCCACAGTCACTGCATCTCCTTTCCCTCAGTCACTGCATCCCATATCACTCAGTCACTGCATCCCATTTCCCTCAGTCACTGCATCCCATTTCCCTCAGCCACTGCATCCAATTTCACTAAGCCACTTCATCATATTCACTCAGTCATTGCATCCCATTACACTCAGTCACAGCAATCCATTTGACTCAGTCACTACATGCTATTTAACGGAGACAGTGAATCCTATTCAACTGAGACAGTGCATCAATTTCCCTCAGTCACCCCACCCTATTCCACACAGACACCGCATCCCATTTCACTCAGTCACCGCATCCTATTTCCATCAGTCACCACATCCCATGACCCACACTCACTGCATCCCATGAACCTCAGTCACTGAATCCCATGACCCTCAGTCACTGCATCCCATTTCACTCAGTCACTGCATCCCATTTCACTCAGTCACGGCATCCCATTTCACTCAGTCACGGCATCCCATTTCACTCCGTCACTGCCTCGATTTCACTCAGTCACTGCCTCCCACTTCACTCAGTCACTGCCTCCTATTTCTGTCACTCACTCCCTCCCATTTCCCTCAGTCACTGCATCCCATTTCAGTCACTCCCTCCCAAATCAGTCAGTCAATGCATCCCATTTCACTCAGTCACCGCATCCCATTTCACTCAGTCACCGCATCCCATGACCGTCAGTCACCGTTTCCCATGACCCTCAGTCACTGCATCCCATTTCACTCAGTCACTGCATCCCATTTCACTCAGTCACGACATCACATTTCACTCAGTCACAGCAGACCATTTCCCTCAGTCACTGCATCCCATTTCAATCAGACACTGCATCCCATTTCACTCAGTCACTGCATCCCATTTCACTCAGTCACTGCCTCCCACTTCACTCAGTCACTGCCTCCTATTTCAGTCAGTCACTCCCTCCCATTTCCCTCAGTCACTGCATCCCATTTCAGTCACTCCCTCCCAATTCATTCAGTCAATGCATCCCATTTCACTCAGCCACTGCATCAGATTTCACTCAGCCACTGCATCCCATTTCACTCAGCAACTGCATCCCATTTCACTCAGCAACTACATCCCATTTCACTCAGTCACTGCATCCCATTACCCTCAGTCACTGCATCCCATTACCCTCAGTCACTGCATCCCATTACCCCAGTCACTGCATCACATTACCCTCAGTCACTGCATCCCATTTAACTGAGACAGTGAATCTCATTGAACTGAGACGGTGCATCCCATTACCCTTAGTCACAGCATTCCATTTCCCACAGTCACTGCATCTCCTTTCCCTCAGTCACTGTATCCCATATCACTCAGTCACTGCCGCCCATTTCACTCAGTCACTGACTGCCATTTCACTCAGTCACTGCCTCTCACTTCACTCAGTCACGGCCTCCCACTTCACTCAGTCACGGCCTCACACTTCACTCAGTCACGGCCTCCCACTTTGCACAGTCACTGCCTCCCATTTCAGTCCGTCACTGCCTGCCATTTCACTCAGTCACGGCCTCCCACTTTGCACAGTCACTGCCTCCCATTTCAGTCCGTCACTGCCTCCCATATCACTCAGTCACTGCATCGCATTTCACTCAGTCAGTGCATCGCATTTCACTCAGTCAATGCATCACATCACCCTCAGACACAGCATCCCATTTCCCTCAGTCACTGCATCCCATTTCAATCAGTCACTGCATCCCATTTCACTCAGTCACTGCATCCCATTTCACTCAGTCACTGCCTCCCACTTCACTCAGTCACTGCCTCCTATTTCAGTCAGTCACTCCCTCCCATTTCCCTCAGTCACTGCATCCCATTTCAGTCACTCCCTCCCAATTCATTCAGTCAATGCATCCCATTTCACTCAGCCACTGCATCAGATTTCACTCAGCCACTGCATCCCATTTCACTCAGCAACTGCATCCCATTTTACTCTGCAACTGCATCCCATTTCACTCAGTCACTGCATCCCATTTCACTCAGTCACCGCATCCCATGACCCTCAGTCACCGTTTCCCATGACCCTCAGTCATTGCATCCCATTTCACTCAGTCACTGCATCCCATTTCACTCAGTCACTACCTCCCATTTCACTCAGTCACAGCAGACCATTTCCCTCAGTCACTGCATCCCATTTCAATCAGTCACTGCATCCCATTTCACTCAGTCACTGCCTCCCATTTCACTCAGTCACTGCTTCCCATTTCAGTCAGTCACTCCCTCCCATTTCAGTCACTCCCACAATTTCCCACAGTCACTGCGTCCCATTTCCCTCAGTCACTGCGTCCCATTTCCCACAGTCACTGCATCTCCTTTCCCTCAGTCACTGCATCTCATTTCCCTCAGTCACTGCATCTCATTTCCCTCAGTCACTGCATCCCATTTCACTCAGCCACTGCATCCCATTTCACTCAGCCACTGCATCCCATTTCACTCAGCCACTGCATCCCATATCACTCAGTCACTGCATCCCATTTCACACAGTCACTGCGTCCCAGTTCTCTCAGTCAGTGCATCCCATTTCATTCAGTCACTGCAACCCATTTCCAACAGTCACTGCAACCCATTTCCCACAGTCACTGTATCTCCTTTCCCTCCGTCACAGCATCCCATTTCACTCAGTCACTGCATCACATTTAACTGAGACAGTGAATCTCATTGAACTGAGACGGTGCATCTCATTTCCCTCAGTCACTGCATCTGATTTCCCTCAGTCACTGCATCTCATTTCACGCAGTCACTGCATCCCATTTAACTGAGACAGTGAATCTCATTGAACTGCGACGGAGCATCCCATTACCCTCAGTCACAGCGTTCCATTTCCCACAGTCACTGCATCTACTTTCCCTCAGTCACTGCATCTCATTTCCCTCAGTCACTGCATCCCATTTCACTCAGACACTGCATCCCATTTCACTCAGCCACTGCATCCCATTACACTCAGTCATTGCATCCCATTTCACTCAGTCACAGCATTGCATTTGACTCAGTCACTGCATCCTATTTAACGGAGACAGTGAATCCTATTCAACTGAGACAGTGCATCCATTTCCCTCAGTCACCGCTTCCCATGACCCTCAGTTACTGCTTCCCATTTCACTCGGTCACTGCATCTCATTACCCTCAGTCACTGCATCCCATTACCCTCAGTCACTGCATCCCATAACCCTCAGTCACTGCATCACATTACCCTCCGTCACAGCATCCCATTTCACTCAGTCACTGCATCCCATTTAACTGAGACAGTGAATCTCATTGAACTGAGACGGTGCATCTCATTTCCCTCAGTCACTGCATCTGATTTCCCTCAGTCACTGCATCTCATTTCACGCAGTCACTGCATCCCATTTAACTGAGACAGTGAATCTCATTGAACTGCGACGGAGCATCCCATTACCCTCAGTCACAGCGTTCCATTTCCCACAGTCACTGCATCTACTTTCCCTCAGTCACTGCATCTCATTTCCCTCAGTCACTGCATCCCATTTCACTCAGACACTGCATCCCATTTCACTCAGCCAGTGCATCCCATTACACTCAGTCATTGCATCCCATTTCACTCAGTCACAGCATTGCATTTGACTCAGTCACTGCATCCTATTTAACGGAGACAGTGAATCCTATTCAACTGAGACAGTGCATCCATTTCCCTCAGTCACTGCTTCCCATGACCCTCAGTTACTGCTTCCCATTTCACTCGGTCACTGCATCTCATTACCCTCAGTCACTGCATCCCATTACCCTCAGTCACTGCATCCCATTACCCTCAGTCACTGCATCACATTACCCTCAGTCACTGCATCCCATTTAACTGAGACAGTGAATCTCATTGAACTGAGACGGTGCATCCCATTACCCTCAGTCACTGCATCCCATTTCACTCAGTCACTGCATCTACTTACCCTCAGTCTCTGCATCTACTTTCCCTCAGACACTGCATCTCATTTCCCTCAGTCACTGCATCTCATTTCCCTCAGTCACTGCATCCCATTTCACTCAGTCACTGCATCCCATTTCACTCAGTCACAGCATTGCATTTGACTCAGTCACTACATCCTATTTCACGGAGACAGTGAATCCTCTTCAACTGAGACAGTCCATCCATTTCCCTCAGTCACCGCTTCCCATGACCCTCAGTCACTGCTTCCCATGACCCTCAGTCACTGCTTCCCATGAACCTCAGTCACTGCTACCCATGAACCACAGTCACTGCTTCCCATGAGCCTCACTCACTGCTTCCCATGAACCTCAGTCACTGCATGCCATGAACCTCAGTCACTGCTTCCCATTTCACTCGGTCACTGCATCCCATTACCCTCAGTCACTGCATCCCATTACCCTCAGTCACTGCATCCCATTACCCCAGTTACTGCATCACATTACCCTCAGTCACTGCATCCCATTTAACTGAGACAGTGAATCTCATTGAACTGAGACGGTGCATCCCATTACCCTCAGTCACAGCATTCCATTTCCCACAGTCACTGCATCTCCTTTCCCTCAGTCACTGTATCCCATATCACTCAGTCACTGCCGCCCATTTCACTCAGTCACTGACTGCCATTTCACTCAGTCACTGCCTCTCACTTCACTCAGTCACGGCCTCCCACTTCAGTCAGTCACGGCCTCCCACTTCACTCAGTCACGGCCTCCCACTTTGCACAGTCACTGCCTCCCATTTCAGTCCGTCACTGCCTGCCATTTCACTCAGTCACTGCCTCGCACTTCACACAGTCACTGCCTCCCACTTCACACAGTCAATCCGTCCCATTTCAGTCAGTCACTACCTCCCATATCACTCAGTCACTGCATCGCATTTCACTCAGTCAGTGCATCGCATTTCACTCAGTCAATGCATCACATCACCCTCAGACACAGCATCCCATTTCACTCAGTCACTGCATCTCATTTCATTCAGTCACTGCCTCCCAATTCACGCAGTTACTCCGTCCCATTTCAGTCAGTAACTACCTCCCATTTCAGTCAGTCACTGCATCCTATTTCCTTTGGTCACTGCGTCCCATTTCACTCAGTCACCGCATCCCATGACCGTCAGTCACCGTTTTCCATGACCCTCAGTCACTGCATCCCATTTCACTCAATCACTACATCACATTTCATTCAGTCACAGCAGACCATTTCCCTCAGTCACTGCCTCCCATTTCAAACAGTCACTGCATCCCATTTCACTCAGTCACTGCATCCCATTTCACTAATTCACTGCCTCCCACTTCAGTCAGTCACTGCCTCCTATTTCAGTCAGTCACTCCCTCCCATTTCCCTCAGTCACTGCATCCCATTTCAGTCACTCCCTCCCAATTCAGTCAGTCAATGCATCCCATTTCACTCAGCCACTGCATCACATTTTAGTCAGCCACTGCATCCCATTTCACTCAGCAACTGCATCCCTTTTCACTCAGTCACCGCATCCCATTTCACTCAGCCACTGCATCACATTTTACTCAGCCACTGCATCCCATTTCACTCAGCAACTGCATCCCTTTTCACTCAGTCACCGCATCCCATTTCACTCAGTCACCGCATCCCATGACCCTCAGTCACCGTTTCCCATGACCCTCAGTCACTGCATCCCATTTCACTCAGTCACTGCATCCCATTTCACTCAGTCACTACATCCCATTTCACTCAGTCACAGCAGACCATTTCCCTCAGTCACAGCCTCCCATTTCAGTCAGTCACTCCCCCCATTTCCAACAGTCACTGCGACCCATTTCCCACAGCCACTGCATCTACTTTCCGTCAGTCACTGCATCTCATTTCCCTCAGTCACTGCATCTCATTTCACGCAGTCACTGCATCCCATTTAACTGAGACAGTGAATCTCATTGAATTGAGACGGTGCATCCCATTACCCTAACTCACAGCATTCCATTTCCCACAGTCACTGCATCTCCTTTCCCTCAGTCACTGCATCGCATATCACTCAGTCACTGCATCCCATTTCCCTCAGTCACTGCATCCCATTTCCCTAAGTCACTGCATCCCATTTCCCTCAGCCACTGCATCCCATTTCACTCAGCCACTGCATCCCATTTCACTCAGCCACTGCATCCCATTTCACTCAGTCACTGCATCCCATTTCACTGAGCCACTTCATCATATTCACTCAGTCATTGCATCCCATTTCACTCAGTCACAGCACTACATTTGACTCAGTCACTACATGCTATTTAACGGAGACAGTGAATCCTATTCAACTGAGACAGTGCATCCATTTCCCTCAGTCACCGCACCCTATTCCACACAGACACCGCATCCCATTTCACTCAGTCACCGCATCCTATTTCCATCAGTCACCACATCCCATGACCCTCACTCACTGCATCCCATGAACCTCAGTCACTGAATCCCATGACCCTCAGTCACTGCATCCCATTTCACTCAGTCACTGCATCCCATTTCACTCAGTCACAGCAGACCATTTCCCTCAGTCACTGCATCCCATTTCAATCAGTCACTGCATCCCATTTCACTCAGTCACTGCCTCCCATTTCACTCAGTCACTGCCTCCCATTTCAGTCAGTCACTCCCTCCCATTTCAGTCACTCCCCCCATTTCCCACAGTCACTGCGTCCCATTTCCCTCAGTCACTGCGCCCCATTTCCCACAGTCACTGCATCTCCTTTCCCTCAGTCACTGCATCTCATTTCCCTCAGTCACTGCATCTCATTTCCCTCAGTCACTGCATCCCATTTCACTCAGCCACTGCATCCCATTTCACTCAGCCACTGCATCCCATTTCACTCAGCCACTGCATCCCATATCACTCAGTCACTGCATCCCATTTCAGTCACTCCCTCCCAATTCAGTCAGTCAATGCATCCTATTTCACTCAGTCACCGCATCACATGACCATCAGTCACGGTTTCCCATGACCCTCAGTCACTGCATCCCATTTCACTCAGTCACTGCATCCCATTTCACTCAGTCACGACATCACATTTCACTCAGTCACAGCAGACCATTTCCCTCAGTCACTGCATCCCATTTCAATCAGTCACTGCATCCCATTTCACTCAGTCACTGCATCCCATTTCACTCAGTCACTGCCTCCCACTTCACTCAGTCACTGCCTCCTATTTCAGTCAGTCACTCCCTCCCATTTCCCTCAGTCACTGCATCCCATTTCAGTCACTCCCTCCCAATTCATTCAGTCAATGCATCCCATTTCACTCAGCCACTGCATCAGATTTCACTCAGCCACTGCATCCCATTTCACTCAGCAACTGCATCCCATTTCACTCAGCAACTGCATCCCATTTCACTCAGTCACTGCATCCCATTTCACTCAGTCACCGCATCCCATGACCCTCAGTCACCGTTTCCCATGACCCTCAGTCACTGCATCCCATTTCACTCAGTCACTGCATCCCATTTCACTCAGTCACTACCTCCCATTTCACTCAGTCACAGCAGACCATTTCCCTCAGTCACTGCATCCCATTTCAATCAGTCACTGCATCCCATTTCACTCAGTCACTGCCTCCCATTTCACTCAGTCACTGCCTCCCATTTCAGTCAGTCACTCCCTCCCATTTCAGTCACTCCCCCCATTTCCCACAGTCACTGCGTCCCATTTCTCTCAGTCACTGCGCCCCATTTCCCACAGTCACTGCATCTCCTTTCCCTCAGTCACTGCATCTCATTTCCGTCAGTCACTGCATCTCATTTCCCTCAGTCACTGCATCCCATTTCACTCAGCCACTGCATCCCATTTCACTCAGCCACTGCATCCCATTTCACTCAGCCACTGCATCCCATATCACTCAGTCACTGCATCCCATTTCACACAGTCACTGCGTCCCAGTTCTCTCAGTCAGTGCATCCCATTTCATTCAGTCACTGCAACCCATTTCCAACAGTCACTGCATCTCATTTCCCTCAGTCACTGCATCTCATTTCACGCAGTCACTGCATCCCATTTAACTGAGACAGTGAATCTCATTGAACTGAGACGGTGCATCCCATTACCCTCAGTCACAGCATTCCATTTCCCACAGTCACTGCATCTCCTTTCCCTCAGTCACTGCATCCCATATCACTCAGTCACTGCATCCCATTTCCCTCAGCCACTGCATCCCATTTCACTCAGCCACTGCATCCCATTTCACTCAGCCACTGCATCCCATTTCACTCAGTCACTGCATCCCATTTCACTGAGCCACTTCATCATATTCACTCAGTCATTGCATCCCATTTCACTCAGTCACAGCACTACATTTGACTCAGTCACTAAATGCTATTTAACGGAGACAGTGAATCCTATTCAACTGAGACAGTGCATCCATTTCCCTCAGTCACCGCACCCTATTCCACACAGACACCGCATCCCATTTCACTCAGTCACCGCATCCTATTTCCATCAGTCACCACATCCCATGACCCTCACTCACTGCATCCCATGAACCTCAGTCACTGAATCCCATGACCCTCAGTCACTGCATCCCATTTCACTCAGTCACTGCATCCCATTTCACTCCGTCACTGCCTCGATTTCACTCACACACTGCCCCCCACTTCACTCAGTCACTGCCTCCTATTTCAGTCAGTCTCTCCCTCCAATTTCCCTCAGTCACTGCATCCCGTTTCAGTCACTCCCTCCCAATTCAGTCAGTCAATGCATCCTATTTCACTCAGTCACCGCATCCCATGACCGTCAGTCACGGTTTCCCATGACCCTCAGTCACTGCATCCCATTTCACTCAGTCACTGCATCCCATTTCACTCAGTCACGACATCACATTTCACTCAGTCACAGCAGACCATTTCCCTCAGTCACTGCATCCCATTTCAATCAGTCACTGCATCCCATTTCACTCAGTCACTGCATCCCATTTCACTCAGTCACTGCATCCCACTTCACTCAGTCACTGCCTCCTATTTCAGTCAGTCTCTCCCTCCCATATCACTCAGTCACTGCATCCCATTTCAGTCACTCCCTCCCAATTCAGTCAGTCAATGCATCCTATTTCACTCAGTCACCGCATCCCATGACCGTCAGTCACGGTTTCCCATGACCCTCAGTCACTGCATCCCATTTCACTCAGTCACGACATCACATTTCACTCAGTCACAGCAGACCATTTCCCTCAGTCACTGCATCCCATTTCAATCAGTCACTGCATCCCATTTCACTCAGTCACTGCATCCCATTTCACTCAGTCACTGCCTCCCACTTCACTCAGTCACTGCCTCCTATTTCAGTCAGTCACTCCCTCCCATTTCCCTCAGTCACTGCATCCCATTTCAGTCACTCCCTCCCAATTCATTCAGTCAATGCATCCCATTTCACTCAGCCACTGCATCAGATTTCACTCAGCCACTGCATCCCATTTCACTCAGCAACTGCATCCCATTTCACTCAGCAACTGCATCCCATTTCACTCAGTCACTGCATCCCATTTCACTCAGTCACCGCATCCCATGACCCTCAGTCACCGTTTCCCATGACCCTCAGTCACTGCATCCCATTTCACTCAGTCACTGCATCCCATTTCACTCAGTCACTACCTCCCATTTCACTCAGTCACAGCAGACCATTTCCCTCAGTCACTGCATCCCATTTCAATCAGTCACTGCATCCCATTTCACTCAGTCACTGCCTCCCATTTCACTCAGTCACTGCCTCCCATTTCAGTCAGTCACTCCCTCCCATTTCAGTCACTCCCCCCATTTCCCACAGTCACTGCGTCCCATTTCCCTCAGTCACTGCGCCCCATTTCCCACAGTCACTGCATCTCCTTTCCCTCAGTCACTGCATCTCATTTCCCTCAGTCACTGCATCTCATTTCCCTCAGTCACTGCATCCCATTTCACTCAGCCACTGCATCCCATTTCACTCAGCCACTGCATCCCATTTCACTCAGCCACTGCATCCCATATCACTCAGTCACTGAATCCCATTTCACTCAGCCACTGCATCCCATTTCATTCAGTCACTGCAACCCATTTCCAACAGTCACTGCATCTCATTTCCCTCAGTCACTGCATCTCATTTCATGCAGTCACTGCATCCCATTTCACTGAGACAGTGAATCTCATTGAACTGAGACGGTGCATCCCATTAACCTAACTCACAGCATTCCATTTCCCACAGTCACTGCATCTCCTTTCCCTCAGTCACTGCATCCCATATCACTCAGTCACTGCATCCCATTTCCCTCAGTCACTGCATCCCATTTCCCTCAGCCACTGCATCCCATTTCACTCAGCCACTGCATCCCATTTCACTCAGCCACTGCATCCCATTTCACTCAGTCACTGCATCCCATTTCACTGAGCCACTTCATCATATTCACTCAGTCATTGCATCCCATTTCACTCAGTCACAGCACTACATTTGACTCAGTCACTACATGCTATTTAACGGAGACAGTGAATCCTATTCAACTGAGACAGTGCATCCATTTCCCTCAGTCACCGCACCCTATTCCACACAGACACCGCATCCCATTTCACTCAGTCACCGCATCCTATTTCCATCAGTCACCACATCCCATGACCCGCACTCACTGCATCCCATGAACCTCAGTCACTGAATCCCATGACCCTCAGTCACTGCATCCCATTTCACTCAGTCACTGCATCCCATTTCACTCCGTCACTGCCTCGATTTCACTCAGACACTGCCCCCCACTTCACTCAGTCACTGCCTCCTATTTCAGTCAGTCTCTCCCTCCCATTTCCCTCAGTCACTGCATCCCATTTCAGTCACTCCCTCCCAATTCAGTCAGTCAATGCATCCTATTTCACTCAGTCACCGCATCCCATGACCGTCAGTCACGGTTTCCCATGACCCTCAGTCACTGCATCCCATTTCACTCAGTCACTGCATCCCATTTCACTCAGTCACGACATCACATTTCACTCAGTCACAGCAGACCATTTCCCTCAGTCACTGCATCCCATTTCAATCAGTCACTGCATCCCATTTCACTCAGTCACTGCATCCCATTTCCCTCAGTCACTGCATCCCACTTCACTCAGTCACTGCCTCCTATTTCAGTCAGTCACTCCCTCCCATTTCCCTCAGTCACTGCATCCCATTTCAGTCACTCCCTCCCAATTCATTCAGTCAATGCATCCCATTTCACTCAGCAACTGCATCCCATTTCACTCAGTCACTGCATCCCATTTAACTGAGACAGTGAATCTCATTGAACTGAGACGGTGCATCCCATTTCCCTCAGTCACAGCATCTCCTTTAACTCAGTCACAAAATCCCCTTTCACTCATTCACAGCTTCCCATTTCACTCATTCACAGCTTCCCATTTCACTCAGTCACTGCAACCCATTTCCCTCAGTCACTGCATCCCATTTCACAGAGTCACTGCACCCCATGTCACTCAGTCACTGCAGCCCATTTCACTCATTCACAGCTTCCCATTTCACTCATTCACAGCTTCCCATTACACTCATTCACAGTTTCACATTTCACTCAGTCACTGCATCCCATTTCCCTCAGTCACAGCATTCCATTTCCCATAGTCACTGCATCTCATTTCCCTCAGTCACTGCATCTCATTTCACGCAGTCACTGCATCTCATTTCCCTCAGTCACTGCATCTCATTTCCCTCAGTCACTGCATCCCATTTCACTCAGCCACTGCATCCCATTTCACTCAGTCATTGCATCCCATTTCACTGAGCCACTTCATCATATTCACTCAGTCATTGCATCCTATTTCACTAAGTCACAGCATTGCATTTGACTCAGCCACTACATCCTATTTAACGGACACAGTGAATCCTATTCAACTGAGACAGTGCATCCATTTCCCTCACCGCTTCCCAAGACCCTCAGTTACTGCTTCCCATGAACCTCAGTCACTGCTTCCCATGAACCTCAGTCACTGCATCCCATGAACCTCAGTCACTGCATCCCATTTCACTCGGTCACTGCATCCCATTAACCTCAGTCACTGCATCCCATTACCCTCAGTCACTGCATCCCATTACCCTCAGTCACTGCATCACATTACCCTCAGTCACTGCATCACATTACCATCAGTCACTGCATCCCATTTAACTGAGACAGTGAATCTCATTGAACTGAGACGGTGCATCCCATTACCCTCAGTCACAGCATTCCATTTCCCACAGTCACTGCATCTCCTTTCCCTCAGTCACTGCATCCCATATCACTCAGTCACTGCATCCCATTTCCCTCAGTCACGGCATCCCATTTCCCTCAGCCACTGCATCCAATTTCACTAAGCCACTTCATCATATTCACTCAGTCATTGTATCCCATTACACTCAGTCACAGCAATCCATTTGACTCAGTCACTACATGCTATTTAACGGAGACAGTGAATCCTATTCAACTGAGACAGTGCATCAATTTCCCTCAGTCACCGCACCCTATTCCACACAGACACCGCATCCCATTTCACTCAGTCACCGCATCCTATTTCCATCAGTCACCACATCCCATGACCCACACTCACTGCATCCCATGAACCTCAGTCACTGAATCCCATGACCCTCAGTCACTGCATCCCATTTCACTCAGTCACTGCATCCCATTTCACTCAGTCACGGCATCCCATTTCACTCAGTCACGGCATCCCATTTCACTCCGTCACTGCCTCGATTTCACTCAGTCACTGCCTCCCACTTCACTCAGTCACTGCCTCCTATTTCTGTCACTCACTCCCTCCCATTTCCCTCAGTCACTGCATCCCATTTCAGTCACTCCCTCCCAATTCAGTCAGTCAATGCATCCCATTTCACTCAGTCACCGCATCCCATTTCACTCAGTCACCGCATCCCATGACCGTCAGTCACCGTTTCCCATGACCCTCAGTCACTGCATCCCATTTCACTCAGTCACTGCATCCCATTTCACTCAGTCACTACATCACATTTCACTCAGTCACAGCAGAACATTTCCCTCAGTCACTGCCTCCCATTTCAATCAGTCACTGCATCCCATTTCACTCAGTCACTGCATCCCATTTCACTAATTCACTGCCTCCCACTTCACTCAGTCACTGCCTCCTATTTCAGTCAGTCATTCCCTCCCATTTCCCTCAGTCACTGCATCCCATTTCAGTCACTCCCTCCCAATTCAGTCAGTCAATGCATCCCATTTCACTCAGCCACTGCATCACATTTTACTCAGCCACTGCAACCCATTTCACTCAGCAACTGCATCCCTTTTCACTCAGTCACCGCATCCCATTTCACTCAGTCACCGCATCCCATGACCCTCAGTCACCGTTTCCCATGACCCTCAGTCACTGCATCCCATTTCACTCAGTCACTGCCTCGATTTCACTCAGACACTGCCCCCCACTTCACTCAGTCACTGCCTCCTATTTCAGTCAGTCTCTCCCTCCCATTTCCCTCAGTCACTGCATCCCATTTCAGTCACTCCCTCCCAATTCAGTCAGTCAATGCATCCTATTTCACTCAGTCACCGCATCCCATTTCACTCAGTCACTGCATCCCATTTCACTCAGTCACGACATCACATTTCACTCAGTCACAGCAGACCATTTCCCTCAGTCACTGCATCCCATTTCAATCAGTCACTGCATCCCATTTCCCTCAGTCACTGCATCCCATTTCACTCAGCCACTGCATCCCACTTCACTCAGTCACTGCCTCCTATTTCAGTCAGTCTCTCCCTCCCATATCACTCAGTCACTGCATCCCATTTCAGTCACTCCCTCCCAATTCAGTCAGTCATTGCATCCTATTTCACTCAGTCACCGCATCCCATGACCGTCAGTCACGGTTTCCCATGACCCTCAGTCACTGCATCCCATTTCACTCAGTCACTGCATCCCATTTCACTCAGTCACGACATCACATTTCACTCAGTCACAGCAGACCATTTCCCTCAGTCACTGCATCCCATTTCAATCAGTCACTGCATCCCATTTCACTCAGTCACTGCATCCCATTTCACTCAGTCACTGCCTCCCACTTCACTCAGTCACTGCCTCCTATTTCAGTCAGACACTCCCTCCCATTTCCCTCAGTCACTGCATCCCATTTCAGTCACTCCCTCCCAATTCATTCAGTCAATGCATTCCATTTCACTCAGCCACTGCATCAGATTTCACTCAGCCACTGCATCGCATTTCACTCAGCAACTGCATCCCATTTCACTCAGCAACTGCATCCCATTTCACTCAGTCACTGCATCCTATTTCACTCAGTCACCGCATCCCATGACCCTCAGTCACCGTTTCCCATGACCCTCAGTCACTGCATCCCATTTCACTCAGTCACTGCATCCCATTTCACTCAGTCACTACCTCCCATTTCACTCAGTCACAGCAGACCATTTCCCTCAGTCACTGCATCCCATTTCAATCAGTCACTGCATCCCATTTCACTCAGTCACTGCCTCCCATTTCACTCAGTCACTGCCTCCCATTTCAGTCAGTCACTCCCTCCCATTTCAGTCACTCCCCCCATTTCCCACAGTCACTGCGTCCATTTTCCCTCAGTCACTGCGCCCCATTTCCCACAGTCACTGCATCTCCTTTCCCTCAGTCACTGCATCTCATTTCCCTCAGTCACTGCATCTCATTTCCCTCAGTCACTGCATCCCATTTCACTCAGCCACTGCATCCCATTTCACTCAGCCACTGCATCCCATTTCACTCAGCCACTGCATCCCATTTCACTCAGCCACTGCATCCCATATCACTCAGTCACTGCATCCCATTTCACACAGTCACTGCGTCCCAGTTCTCTCAGTCAGTGCATCCCATTTCATTCAGTCACTGCAACCCATTTCCAACAGTCACTGCATCTCATTTCCCTCAGTCACTGCATCTCATTTCACGCAGTCACTGCATCCCATTTAACTGAGACAGTGAATCTCATTGAACTGAGACGGTGCATCCCATTACCCTCACTCACAGCATTCCATTTCCCACAGTCACTGCATCTCCTTTCCCTCAGTCACTGCATCCCATATCACTCAGTCACTGCATCCCATTTCCCTCAGTCACTGCATCCCATTTCCCTCAGTCACTGCATCCCATTTCCCTCAGCCACTGCATCCCATTTCACTCAGCCACTGCATCCCATTTCACTCAGCCACTGCATCCCATTTCACTCAGTCACTGCATCCCATTTCACTGAGCCACTTCATCATATTCACTCAGTCATTGCATCCCATTTCACTCAGTCACAGCACTACATTTGACTCAGTCACTACATGCTATTTAACGGAGACAGTGAATCCTATTCAACTGAGACAGTGCATCCATTTCCCTCAGTCACCGCACCCTATTCCACACAGACACCGCATCCCATTTCACTCAGTTACCGCATCCTATTTCCATCAGTCACCACATCCCATGACCCTCACTCACTGCATCCCATGAACCTCAGTCACTGAATGCCATGACCCTCAGTCACTGCATCCCATTTCACTCAGTCACTGCATCCCATTTCACTCCGTCACTGCCTCGATTTCACTCAGACACTGCCCCTCACTTCACTCAGTCACTGCCTCCTATTTCAGTCAGTCTCTCCCTCCCATTTCCCTCAGTCACTGCATCCCATTTCAGTCACTCCCTCCCAATTCAGTCAGTCAATGCATCCTATTTCACTCAGTCACCGCATCCCATGACCGTCAGTCACGGTTTCCCATGACCCTCAGTCACTGCATCCCATTTCACTCAGTCACTGCATCCCATTTCACTCAGTCACGACATCACATTTCACTCAGTCACAGCAGACCATTTCCCTCAGTCACTGCATCCCATTTCAATCAGTCACTGCATCCCATTTCACTCAGTCACTGCATCCCATTTCCCTCAGTCACTGCATCCCACTTCACTCAGTCACTGCCTCCTATTTCAGTCAGTCACTCCCTCCCATTTCCCTCAGTCACTGCATCCCATTTCAGTCACTCCCTCCCAATTCATTCAGTCAATGCATCCCATTTCACTCAGCAACTGCATCCCATTTCACTCAGTCACTGCATCCCATTTAACTGAGACAGTGAATCTCATTGAACTGAGACGGTGCATCCCATTTCCCTCAGTCACAGCATCTCCTTTAACTCAGTCACAAAATCCCCTTTCACTCATTCACAGCTTCCCATTTCACTCATTCACAGCTTCCCATTTCACTCAGTCACTGCATCCCATTTCCCTCTGTCACTGCATCCCATTTCACAGAGTCACTGCACCCCATGTCACTCAGTCACTGCAGCCCATTTCACTCATTCACAGCTTCCCATTTCACTCATTCACAGCTTCCCATTACCCTCATTCACAGTTTCACATTTCACTCAGTCACTGCATCCCATTTCCCTCAGTCACAGCATTCAATTTCCCATAGTCACTGCATCTCATTTCCCTCAGTCACTGCATCTCATTTCACGCAGTCACTGCATCTCATTTCCCTCAGTCACTGCATCTCATTTCCCTCAGTCACTGCATCCCATTTCACTCAGCCACTGCATCCCATTTCACTCAGTCATTGCATCCCATTTCACTGAGCCACTTCATCATATTCACTCAGTCATTGCATCCTATTTCACTAAGTCACAGCATTGCATTTGACTCAGCCACTACATCCTATTTAACGGACACAGTGAATCCTATTCAACTGAGACAGTGCATCCATTTCCCTCACCGCTTCCCAAGACCCTCAGTTACTGCTTCCCATGAACCTCAGTCACTGCTTCCCATGAACCTCAGTCACTGCATCCCATGAACCTCAGTCACTGCATCCCATTTCACTCGGTCACTGCATCCCATTAACCTCAGTCACTGCATCCCATTACCCTCAGTCACTGCATCCCATTACCCTCAGTCACTGCATCACATTACCCTCAGTCACTGCATCACATTACCCTCAGTCACTGCATCCCATTTAACTGAGACAGTGAATCTCATTGAACTGAGACGGTGCATCCCATTACCCTCAGTCACTGCATCCCATTTCACTCAGTCACTGCATCTACTTACCCTCAGTCTCTGCATCTACTTTCCCTCAGACACTGCATCTCATTTCCCTCAGTCACTGCATCCCATTTCACTCAGTCACTGCATCCCATTTCACTCAGTCACGACATCACATTTCACTCAGTCACAGCAGACCATTTCCCTCAGTCACTGCATCCCATTTCAATCAGTCACTGCATCCCATTTCACTCAGTCACTGCATCCCATTTCACTCAGTCACTGCATCCCACTTCACTCAGTCACTGCCTCCTATTTCAGTCAGTCTCTCCCTCCCATATCACTCAGTCACTGCATCCCATTTCAGTCACTCCCTCCCAATTCAGTCAGTCAATGCATCCTATTTCACTCAGTCACCGCATCCCATGACCGTCAGTCACGGTTTCCCATGACCCTCAGTCACTGCATCCCATTTCACTCAGTCACGACATCACATTTCACTCAGTCACAGCAGACCATTTCCCTCAGTCACTGCATCCCATTTCAATCAGTCACTGCATCCCATTTCACTCAGTCACTGCATCCCATTTCACTCAGTCACTGCCTCCCACTTCACTCAGTCACTGCCTCCTATTTCAGTCAGTCACTCCCTCCCATTTCCCTCAGTCACTGCATCCCATTTCAGTCACTCCCTCCCAATTCATTCAGTCAATGCATCCCATTTCACTCAGCCACTGCATCACATTTCACTCAGCCACTGCATCCCATTTCACTCAGCAACTGCATCCCATTTCACTCAGCAACTGCATCCCATTTCACTCAGTCACTGCATCCCATTTCACTCAGTCACCGCATCCCATGACCCTCAGTCACCGTTTCCCATGACCCTCAGTCACTGCATCCCATTTCACTCAGTCACTGCATCCCATTTCACTCAGTCACTACCTCCCATTTCACTCAGTCACAGCAGACCATTTCCCTCAGTCACTGCATCCCATTTCAATCAGTCACTGCATCCCATTTCACTCAGTCACTGCCTCCCATTTCACTCAGTCACTGCCTCCCATTTCAGTCAGTCACTCCCTCCCATTTCAGTCACTCCCCCCATTTCCCACAGTCACTGCGTCCCATTTCCCTCAGTCACTGCGCCCCATTTCCCACAGTCACTGCATCTCCTTTCCCTCAGTCACTGCATCTCATTTCCCTCAGTCACTGCATCTCATTTCCCTCAGTCACTGCATCCCATTTCACTCAGCCACTGCATCCCATTTCACTCAGCCACTGCATCCCATTTCACTCAGCCACTGCATCCCATATCACTCAGTCACTGCATCCCATTTCAGTCACTCCCTCCCAATTCAGTCAGTCAATGCATCCTATTTCACTCAGTCACCGCATCCCATGACCGTCAGTCACGGTTTCCCATGACCCTCAGTCACTGCATCCCATTTCACTCAGTCACTGCATCCCATTTCACTCAGTCACGACATCACATTTCACTCAGTCACAGCAGACCATTTCCCTCAGTCACTGCATCCCATTTCAATCAGTCACTGCATCCCATTTCACTCAGTCACTGCATCCCATTTCACTCAGTCACTGCCTCCCACTTCACTCAGTCACTGCCTCCTATTTCAGTCAGTCACTCCCTCCCATTTCCCTCAGTCACTGCATCCCATTTCAGTCACTCCCTCCCAATTCATTCAGTCAATGCATCCCATTTCACTCAGCCACTGCATCAGATTTCACTCAGCCACTGCATCCCATTTCACTCAGCAACTGCATCCCATTTCACTCAGCAACTGCATCCCATTTCACTCAGTCACTGCATCCCATTTCACTCAGTCACCGCATCCCATGACCCTCAGTCACCGTTTCCCATGACCCTCAGTCACTGCATCCCATTTCACTCAGTCACTGCATCCCATTTCACTCAGTCACTACCTCCCATTTCACTCAGTCACAGCAGACCATTTCCCTCAGTCACTGCATCCCATTTCAATCAGTCACTGCATCCCATTTCACTCAGTCACTGCCTCCCATTTCACTCAGTCACTGCCTCCCATTTCAGTCAGTCACTCCCTCCCATTTCAGTCACTCCCCCCATTTCCCACAGTCACTGCGTCCCATTTCTCTCAGTCACTGCGCCCCATTTCCCACAGTCACTGCATCTCCTTTCCCTCAGTCACTGCATCTCATTTCCGTCAGTCACTGCATCTCATTTCCCTCAGTCACTGCATCCCATTTCACTCAGCCACTGCATCCCATTTCACTCAGCCACTGCATCCCATTTCACTCAGCCACTGCATCCCATATCACTCAGTCACTGCATCCCATTTCACACAGTCACTGCGTCCCAGTTCTCTCAGTCAGTGCATCCCATTTCATTCAGTCACTGCAACCCATTTCCAACAGTCACTGCATCTCATTTCCCTCAGTCACTGCATCTCATTTCACGCAGTCACTGCATCCCATTTAACTGAGACAGTGAATCTCATTGAACTGAGACGGTGCATCCCATTACCCTCAGTCACAGCATTCCATTTCCCACAGTCACTGCATCTCCTTTCCCTCAGTCACTGCATCCCATATCACTCAGTCACTGCATCCCATTTCCCTCAGCCACTGCATCCCATTTCACTCAGCCACTGCATCCCATTTCACTCAGCCACTGCATCCCATTTCACTCAGTCACTGCATCCCATTTCACTGAGCCACTTCATCATATTCACTCAGTCATTGCATCCCATTTCACTCAGTCACAGCACTACATTTGACTCAGTCACTAAATGCTATTTAACGGAGACAGTGAATCCTATTCAACTGAGACAGTGCATCCATTTCCCTCAGTCACCGCACCCTATTCCACACAGACACCGCATCCCATTTCACTCAGTCACCGCATCCTATTTCCATCAGTCACCACATCCCATGACCCTCACTCACTGCATCCCATGAACCTCAGTCACTGAATCCCATGACCCTCAGTCACTGCATCCCATTTCACTCAGTCACTGCATCCCATTTCACTCCGTCACTGCCTCGATTTCACTCACACACTGCCCCCCACTTCACTCAGTCACTGCCTCCTATTTCAGTCAGTCTCTCCCTCCAATTTCCCTCAGTCACTGCATCCCGTTTCAGTCACTCCCTCCCAATTCAGTCAGTCAATGCATCCTATTTCACTCAGTCACCGCATCCCATGACCGTCAGTCACGGTTTCCCATGACCCTCAGTCACTGCATCCCATTTCACTCAGTCACTGCATCCCATTTCACTCAGTCACGACATCACATTTCACTCAGTCACAGCAGACCATTTCCCTCAGTCACTGCATCCCATTTCAATCAGTCACTGCATCCCATTTCACTCAGTCACTGCATCCCATTTCACTCAGTCACTGCATCCCACTTCACTCAGTCACTGCCTCCTATTTCAGTCAGTCTCTCCCTCCCATATCACTCAGTCACTGCATCCCATTTCAGTCACTCCCTCCCAATTCAGTCAGTCAATGCATCCTATTTCACTCAGTCACCGCATCCCATGACCGTCAGTCACGGTTTCCCATGACCCTCAGTCACTGCATCCCATTTCACTCAGTCACGACATCACATTTCACTCAGTCACAGCAGACCATTTCCCTCAGTCACTGCATCCCATTTCAATCAGTCACTGCATCCCATTTCACTCAGTCACTGCATCCCATTTCACTCAGTCACTGCCTCCCACTTCACTCAGTCACTGCCTCCTATTTCAGTCAGTCACTCCCTCCCATTTCCCTCAGTCACTGCATCCCATTTCAGTCACTCCCTCCCAATTCATTCAGTCAATGCATCCCATTTCACTCAGCCACTGCATCACATTTCACTCAGCCACTGCATCCCATTTCACTCAGCAACTGCATCCCATTTCACTCAGCAACTGCATCCCATTTCACTCAGTCACTGCATCCCATTTCACTCAGTCACCGCATCCCATGACCCTCAGTCACCGTTTCCCATGACCCTCAGTCACTGCATCCCATTTCACTCAGTCACTGCATCCCATTTCGCTCAGTCACTACCTCCCATTTCACTCAGTCACAGCAGACCATTTCCCTCAGTCACTGCATCCCATTTCAATCAGTCACTGCATCCCATTTCACTCAGTCACTGCCTCCCATTTCACTCAGTCACTGCCTCCCATTTCAGTCAGTCACTCCCTCCCATTTCAGTCACTCCCCCCATTTCCCACAGTCACTGCGTCCCATTTCCCTCAGTCACTGCGCCCCATTTCCCACAGTCACTGCATCTCCTTTCCCTCAGTCACTGCATCTCATTTCCCTCAGTCACTGCATCTCATTTCCCTCAGTCACTGCATCCCATTTCACTCAGCCACTGCATCCCATTTCACTCAGCCACTGCATCCCATTTCACACAGCCACTGCATCCCATATCACTCAGTCACTGAATCCCATTTCACTCAGCCACTGCATCCCATTTCATTCAGTCACTGCAACCCATTTCCAACAGTCACTGCATCTCATTTCACGCACTCACTGCATCTCATTTCACGCAGTCACTGCATCCCATTTCACTGAGACAGTGAATCTCATTGAACTGAGACGGTGCATCCCATTAACCTAACTCACAGCATTCCATTTCCCACAGTCACTGCATCTCCTTTCCCTCAGTCACTGCATCCCATATCACTCAGTCACTGCATCCCATTTCCCTCAGTCACTGCATCCCATTTCCCTCAGCCACTGCATCCCATTTCACTCAGCCACTGCATCCCATTTCACTCAGCCACTGCATCCCATTTCACTCAGTCACTGCATCCCATTTCACTGAGCCACTTCATCATATTCACTCAGTCATTGCATCCCATTTCACTCAGTCACAGCACTACATTTGACTCAGTCACTACATGCTATTTAACGGAGACAGTGAATCCTATTCAACTGAGACAGTGCATCCATTTCCCTCAGTCACCGCACCCTATTCCACACAGACACCGCATCCCATTTCACTCAGTCACCGCATCCTATTTCCATCAGTCACCACATCCCATGACCCTCACTCACTGCATCCCATGAACCTCAGTCACTGAATCCCATGACCCTCAGTCACTGCATCCCATTTCACTCAGTCACTGCATCCCATTTCACTCCGTCACTGCCTCGATTTCACTCAGACACTGCCCCCCACTTCACTCAGTCACTGCCTCCTATTTCAGTCAGTCTCTCCCTCCCATTTCCCTCAGTCACTGCATCCCATTTCAGTCACTCCCTCCCAATTCAGTCAGTCAATGCATCCTATTTCACTCAGTCACCGCATCCCATGACCGTCAGTCACGGTTTCCCATGACCCTCAGTCACTGCATCCCATTTCACTCAGTCACTGCATCCCATTTCACTCAGTCACGACATCACATTTCACTCAGTCACAGCAGACCATTTCCCTCAGTCACTGCATCCCATTTCAATCAGTCACTGCATCCCATTTCACTCAGTCACTGCATCCCATTTCCCTCAGTCACTGCATCCCACTTCACTCAGTCACTGCCTCCTATTTCAGTCAGTCACTCCCTCCCATTTCCCTCAGTCACTGCATCCCATTTCAGTCACTCCCTCCCAATTCATTCAGTCAATGCATCCCATTTCACTCAGCAACTGCATCCCATTTCACTCAGTCACTGCATCCCATTTAACTGAGACAGTGAATCTCATTGAACTGAGACGGTGCATCCCATTTCCCTCAGTCACAGCATCTCCTTTAACTCAGTCACAAAATCCCCTTTCACTCATTCACAGCTTCCCATTTCACTCATTCACAGCTTCCCATTTCACTCAGTCACTGCAACCCATTTCCCTCAGTCACTGCATCCCATTTCACAGAGTCACTGCACCCCATGTCACTCAGTCACTGCAGCCCATTTCACTCATTCACAGCTTCCCATTTCACTCATTCACAGCTTCCCATTACACTCATTCACAGTTTCACATTTCACTCAGTCACTGCATCCCATTTCCCTCAGTCACAGCATTCCATTTCCCATAGTCACTGCATCTCATTTCCCTCAGTCACTGCATCTCATTTCACGCAGTCACTGCATCTCATTTCCCTCAGTCACTGCATCTCATTTCCCTCAGTCACTGCATCCCATTTCACTCAGCCACTGCATCCCATTTCACTCAGTCATTGCATCCCATTTCACTGAGCCACTTCATCATATTCACTCAGTCATTGCATCCTATTTCACTAAGTCACAGCATTGCATTTGACTCAGCCACTACATCCTATTTAACGGACACAGTGAATCCTATTCAACTGAGACAGTGCATCCATTTCCCTCACCGCTTCCCAAGACCCTCAGTTACTGCTTCCCATGAACCTCAGTCACTGCTTCCCATGAACCTCAGTCACTGCATCCCATGAACCTCAGTCACTGCATCCCATTTCACTCGGTCACTGCATCCCATTAACCTCAGTCACTGCATCCCATTACCCTCAGTCACTGCATCCCATTACCCTCAGTCACTGCATCACATTACCCTCAGTCACTGCATCACATTACCATCAGTCACTGCATCCCATTTAACTGAGACAGTGAATCTCATTGAACTGAGACGGTGCATCCCATTACCCTCAGTCACAGCATTCCATTTCCCACAGTCACTGCATCTCCTTTCCCTCAGTCACTGCATCCCATATCACTCAGTCACTGCATCCCATTTCCCTCAGTCACGGCATCCCATTTCCCTCAGCCACTGCATCCAATTTCACTAAGCCACTTCATCATATTCACTCAGTCATTGTATCCCATTACACTCAGTCACAGCAATCCATTTGACTCAGTCACTACATGCTATTTAACGGAGACAGTGAATCCTATTCAACTGAGACAGTGCATCAATTTCCCTCAGTCACCGCACCCTATTCCACACAGACACCGCATCCCATTTCACTCAGTCACCGCATCCTATTTCCATCAGTCACCACATCCCATGACCCACACTCACTGCATCCCATGAACCTCAGTCACTGAATCCCATGACCCTCAGTCACTGCATCCCATTTCACTCAGTCACTGCATCCCATTTCACTCAGTCACGGCATCCCATTTCACTCAGTCACGGCATCCCATTTCACTCCGTCACTGCCTCGATTTCACTCAGTCACTGCCTCCCACTTCACTCAGTCACTGCCTCCTATTTCAGTCAGTCACTCCCTCCCATTTCCCTCAGTCACTGCATCCCATTTCAGTCACTCCCTCCCAATTCAGTCAGTCAATGCATCCCATTTCACTCAGTCACCGCATCCCATTTCACTCAGTCACCGCATCCCATGACCGTCAGTCACCGTTTCCCATGACCCTCAGTCACTGCATCCCATTTCACTCAGTCACTGCATCCCATTTCACTCAGTCACTACATCACATTTCACTCAGTCACAGCAGAACATTTCCCTCAGTCACTGCCTCCCATTTCAATCAGTCACTGCATCCCATTTCACTCAGTCACTGCATCCCATTTCACTAATTCACTGCCTCCCACTTCACTCAGTCACTGCCTCCTATTTCAGTCAGTCATTCCCTCCCATTTCCCACAGTCACTGCATCCCATTTCAGTCACTCCCTCCCAATTCAGTCAGTCAATGCATCCCATTTCACTCAGCCACTGCATCACATTTTACTCAGCCACTGCAACCCATTTCACTCAGCAACTGCATCCCTTTTCACTCAGTCACCGCATCCCATTTCACTCAGTCACCGCATCCCATGACCCTCAGTCACCGTTTCCCATGACCCTCAGTCACTGCATCCCATTTCACTCAGTCACTGCCTCGATTTCACTCAGACACTGCCCCCCACTTCACTCAGTCACTGCCTCCTATTTCAGTCAGTCTCTCCCTCCCATTTCCCTCAGTCACTGCATCCCATTTCAGTCACTCCCTCCCAATTCAGTCAGTCAATGCATCCTATTTCACTCAGTCACCGCATCCCATTTCACTCAGTCACTGCATCCCATTTCACTCAGTCACGACATCACATTTCACTCAGTCACAGCAGACCATTTCCCTCAGTCACTGCATCCCATTTCAATCAGTCACTGCATCCCATTTCCCTCAGTCACTGCATCCCATTTCACTCAGCCACTGCATCCCACTTCACTCAGTCACTGCCTCCTATTTCAGTCAGTCTCTCCCTCCCATATCACTCAGTCACTGCATCCCATTTCAGTCACTCCCTCCCAATTCAGTCAGTCAATGCATCCTATTTCACTCAGTCACCGCATCCCATGACCGTCAGTCACGGTTTCCCATGACCCTCAGTCACTGCATCCCATTTCACTCAGTCACTGCATCCCATTTCACTCAGTCACGACATCACATTTCACTCAGTCACAGCAGACCATTTCCCTCAGTCACTGCATCCCATTTCAATCAGTCACTGCATCCCATTTCACTCAGTCACTGCATCCCATTTCACTCAGTCACTGCCTCCCACTTCACTCAGTCACTGCCTCCTATTTCAGTCAGACACTCCCTCCCATTTCCCTCAGTCACTGCATCCCATTTCAGTCACTCCCTCCCAATTCATTCAGTCAATGCATCCCATTTCACTCAGCCACTGCATCAGATTTCACTCAGCCACTGCATCGCATTTCACTCAGCAACTGCATCCCATTTCACTCAGCAACTGCATCCCATTTCACTCAGTCACTGCATCCTATTTCACTCAGTCACCGCATCCCATGACCCTCAGTCACCGTTTCCCATGACCCTCAGTCACTGCATCCCATTTCACTCAGTCACTGCATCCCATTTCACTCAGTCACTACCTCCCATTTCACTCAGTCACAGCAGACCATTTCCCTCAGTCACTGCATCCCATTTCAATCAGTCACTGCATCCCATTTCACTCAGTCACTGCCTCCCATTTCACTCAGTCACTGCCTCCCATTTCAGTCAGTCACTCCCTCCCATTTCAGTCACTCCCCCCATTTCCCACAGTCACTGCGTCCATTTTCCCTCAGTCACTGCGCCCCATTTCCCACAGTCACTGCATCTCCTTTCCCTCAGTCACTGCATCTCATTTCCCTCAGTCACTGCATCTCATTTCCCTCAGTCACTGCATCCCATTTCACTCAGCCACTGCATCCCATTTCACTCAGCCACTGCATCCCATTTCACTCAGCCACTGCATCCCATTTCACTCAGCCACTGCATCCCATATCACTCAGTCACTGCATCCCATTTCACACAGTCACTGCGTCCCAGTTCTCTCAGTCAGTGCATCCCATTTCATTCAGTCACTGCAACCCATTTCCAACAGTCACTGCATCTCATTTCCCTCAGTCACTGCATCTCATTTCACGCAGTCACTGCATCCCATTTAACTGAGACAGTGAATCTCATTGAACTGAGACGGTGCATCCCATTACCCTCACTCACAGCATTCCATTTCCCACAGTCACTGCATCTCCTTTCCCTCAGTCACTGCATCCCATATCACTCAGTCACTGCATCCCATTTCCCTCAGTCACTGCATCCCATTTCCCTCAGTCACTGCATCCCATTTCCCTCAGCCACTGCATCCCATTTCACTCAGCCACTGCATCCCATTTCACTCAGCCACTGCATCCCATTTCACTCAGTCACTGCATCCCATTTCACTGAGCCACTTCATCATATTCACTCAGTCATTGCATCCCATTTCACTCAGTCACAGCACTACATTTGACTCAGTCACTACATGCTATTTAACGGAGACAGTGAATCCTATTCAACTGAGACAGTGCATCCATTTCCCTCAGTCACCGCACCCTATTCCACACAGACACCGCATCCCATTTCACTCAGTTACCGCATCCTATTTCCATCAGTCACCACATCCCATGACCCTCACTCACTGCATCCCATGAACCTCAGTCACTGAATGCCATGACCCTCAGTCACTGCATCCCATTTCACTCAGTCACTGCATCCCATTTCACTCCGTCACTGCCTCGATTTCACTCAGACACTGCCCCTCACTTCACTCAGTCACTGCCTCCTATTTCAGTCAGTCTCTCCCTCCCATTTCCCTCAGTCACTGCATCCCATTTCAGTCACTCCCTCCCAATTCAGTCAGTCAATGCATCCTATTTCACTCAGTCACCGCATCCCATGACCGTCAGTCACGGTTTCCCATGACCCTCAGTCACTGCATCCCATTTCACTCAGTCACTGCATCCCATTTCACTCAGTCACGACATCACATTTCACTCAGTCACAGCAGACCATTTCCCTCAGTCACTGCATCCCATTTCAATCAGTCACTGCATCCCATTTCACTCAGTCACTGCATCCCATTTCCCTCAGTCACTGCATCCCACTTCACTCAGTCACTGCCTCCTATTTCAGTCAGTCACTCCCTCCCATTTCCCTCAGTCACTGCATCCCATTTCAGTCACTCCCTCCCAATTCATTCAGTCAATGCATCCCATTTCACTCAGCAACTGCATCCCATTTCACTCAGTCACTGCATCCCATTTAACTGAGACAGTGAATCTCATTGAACTGAGACGGTGCATCCCATTTCCCTCAGTCACAGCATCTCCTTTAACTCAGTCACAAAATCCCCTTTCACTCATTCACAGCTTCCCATTTCACTCATTCACAGCTTCCCATTTCACTCAGTCACTGCATCCCATTTCCCTCTGTCACTGCATCCCATTTCACAGAGTCACTGCACCCCATGTCACTCAGTCACTGCAGCCCATTTCACTCATTCACAGCTTCCCATTTCACTCATTCACAGCTTCCCATTACACTCATTCACAGTTTCACATTTCACTCAGTCACTGCATCCCATTTCCCTCAGTCACAGCATTCCATTTCCCATAGTCACTGCATCTCATTTCCCTCAGTCACTGCATCTCATTTCACGCAGTCACTGCATCTCATTTCCCTCAGTCACTGCATCTCATTTCCCTCAGTCACTGCATCCCATTTCACTCAGCCACTGCATCCCATTTCACTCAGTCATTGCATCCCATTTCACTGAGCCACTTCATCATATTCACTCAGTCATTGCATCCTATTTCTCTAAGTCACAGCATTGCATTTGACTCAGCCACTACATCCTATTTAACGGACACAGTGAATCCTATTCAACTGAGACAGTGCATCCATTTCCCTCACCGCTTCCCAAGACCCTCAGTTACTGCTTCCCATGAACCTCAGTCACTGCTTCCCATGAACCTCAGTCACTGCATCCCATGAACCTCAGTCACTGCATCCCATTTCACTCGGTCACTGCATCCCATTAACCTCAGTCACTGCATCCCATTACCCTCAGTCACTGCATCCCATTACCCTCAGTCACTGCATCACATTACCCTCAGTCACTGCATCACATTACCCTCAGTCACTGCATCCCATTTAACTGAGACAGTGAATCTCATTGAACTGAGACGGTGCATCCCATTACCCTCAGTCACAGCATTCCATTTCCCACAGTCACTGCATCTCCTTTCCCTCAGTCACTGCATCCCATATCACTCAGTCACTGCATCCCATTTCCCTCAGTCACGGCATCCCATTTCCCTCAGCCACTGCATCCAATTTCACTAAGCCACTTCATCATATTCACTCAGTCATTGTATCCCATTACACTCAGTCACAGCAATCCATTTGACTCAGTCACTACATGCTATTTAACGGAGACAGTGAATCCTATTCAACTGAGACAGTGCATCAATTTCCCTCAGTCACCGCACCCTATTCCACACAGACACCGCATCCCATTTCACTCAGTCACCGCATCCTATTTCCATCAGTCACCACATCCCATGACCCACACTCACTGCATCCCATGAACCTCAGTCACTGAATCCCATGACCCTCAGTCACTGCATCCCATTTCACTCAGTCACTGCATCCCATTTCACTCAGTCACGGCATCCCATTTCACTCAGTCACGGCATCCCATTTCACTCCGTCACTGCCTCGATTTCACTCAGTCACTGCCTCCCACTTCACTCAGTCACTGCCTCCTATTTCTGTCACTCACTCCCTCCCATTTCCCTCAGTCACTGCATCCCATTTCAGTCACTCCCTCCCAATTCAGTCAGTCAATGCATCCTATTTCACTCAGTCACCGCATCCCATGACCGTCAGTCACGGTTTCCCATGACCCTCAGTCACTGCATCCCATTTCACTCAGTCACTGCATCCCATTTCACTCAGTCACGACATCACATTTCACTCAGTCACAGCAGACCATTTCCCTCAGTCACTGCATCCCATTTCACTCAGTCACTGCCTCCCACTTCACTCAGTCACTGCCTCCTATTTCAGTCAGTCACTCCCTCCCATTTCCCTCAGTCACTGCATCCCATTTCAGTCACTCCCTCCCAATTCATTCAGTCAATGCATCCCATTTCACTCAGCCACTGCATCAGATTTCACTCAGCCACTGCATCCCATTTCACTCAGCAACTGCATCCCATTTCACTCAGCAACTACATCCCATTTCACTCAGTCACTGCATCCCATTACCCTCAGTCACTGCATCCCATTACCCTCAGTCACTGCATCCCATTACCCCAGTCACTGCATCACATTACCCTCAGTCACTGCATCCCATTTAACTGAGACAGTGAATCTCATTGAACTGAGACGGTGCATCCCATTACCCTTAGTCACAGCATTCCATTTCCCACAGTCACTGCATCTCCTTTCCCTCAGTCACTGTATCCCATATCACTCAGTCACTGCCGCCCATTTCACTCAGTCACTGACTGCCATTTCACTCAGTCACTGCCTCTCACTTCACTCAGTCACGGCCTCCCACTTCACTCAGTCACGGCCTCACACTTCACTCAGTCACGGCCTCCCACTTTGCACAGTCACTGCCTCCCATTTCAGTCCGTCACTGCCTGCCATTTCACTCAGTCACTGCCTCCCACTTCACACAGTCACTCCGTCCCATTTCAGTCAGTCACTACCTCCCATATCACTCAGTCACTGCATCGCATTTCACTCAGTCAGTGCATCGCATTTCACTCAGTCAGTGCATTGCATTTCACTCAGTCAATGCATCACATCACCCTCAGACACAGCATCCCATTTCCCTCAGTCACTGCATCCCATTTCAATCAGTCACTGCATCCCATTTCACTCAGTCACTGCATCCCATTTCACTCAGTCACTGCCTCCCACTTCACTCAGTCACTGCCTCCAATTTCAGTCAGTCACTCCCTCCCATTTCCCTCAGTCACTGCATCCCATTTCAGTCACTCCCTCCCAATTCATTCAGTCAATGCATCCCATTTCACTCAGCCACTGCATCAGATTTCACTCAGTCACTGCATCCCATTTCACTCAGTCACCGCATCCCATGACCCTCAGTCACCGTTTCCCATGACCCTCAGTCACTGCATCCCATTTCACTCAGTCACTGCATCCCATTTCACTCAGTCACTACCTCCCATTTCACTCAGTCACAGCAGACCATTTCCCTCAGTCACTGCATCCCATTTCAATCAGTCACTGCATCCCATTTCACTCAGTCACTGCATACCATTTCACTCAGTCACTGCTTCCCATTTCAGTCAGTCACTCCCTCCCATTTCAGTCACTCCCCCCATTTCCCACAGTCACTGCGTCCCATTTCCCTCAGTCACTGCGTCCCATTTCCCACAGTCACTGCATCTCCTTTCCCTCAGTCACTGCATCTCATTTCCGTCAGTCACTGCATCTCATTTCCCTCAGTCACTGCATCCCATTTCACTCAGCCACTGCATCCCATTTCACTCAGCCACTGCATCCCATTTCACTCAGCCACTGCATCCCATTTCACTCAGTCACAGCACTACATTTGACTCAGTCACTAAATGCTATTTAACGGAGACAGTGAATCCTATTCAACTGAGACAGTGCATCCATTTCCCTCAGTCACCGCACCCTATTCCACACAGACACCGCATCCCATTTCACTCAGTCACCGCATCCTGTTTCCATCAGTCACCACATCCCATGACCCTCACTCACTGCATCCCATGAACCTCAGTCACTGAATCCCATGACCCTCAGTCACTGCATCCCATTTCACTCAGTCACTGCATCCCATTTCACTCCGTCACTGCCTCGATTTCACTCAGACACTGCCCCCCACTTCACTCAGTCACTGCCTCCTATTTCAGTCAGTCTCTCCCTCCCATTTCCCTCAGTCACTGCATCCCATTTCAGTCACTCCCTCCCAATTCAGTCAGTCAATGCATCCTATTTCACTCACTCACCGCATCCCATGACCGTCAGTCACGGTTTCCCATGACCCTCAGTCACTGCATCCCATTTCACTCAGTCACTGCATCCCATTTCACTCAGTCACGACATCACATTTCACTCAGTCACAGCAGAACATTTCCCTCAGTCACTGCATCCCATTTCAATCAGTCACTGCATCCCATTTCACTCAGTCACTGCATCCCATTTCACTCAGTCACTGCATCCCATTTCCCTCAGTCACTGCATCCCACTTCACTCAGTCACTGCCTCCTATTTCAGTCAGTCACTCCCTCCCATTTCCCTCAGTCACTGCATCCCATTTCAGTCACTCCCTCCCAATTCATTCAGTCAATGCATCCCATTTCACTCAGCAACTGCATCCCATTTCACTCAGTCACTGCATCCCATTTAACTGAGACAGTGAATCTCATTGAACTGAGACGGTGCATCCCATTTCCCTCAGTCACAGCATCTCCTTTAACTCAGTCACAAAATCCCCTTTCACTCATTCACAGCTTCCCATTTCACTCATTCACAGCTTCCCATTTCACTCAGTCACTGCAACCCATTTCCCTCAGTCACTGCATCCCATTTCACAGAGTCACTGCACCCCATGTCACTCAGTCACTGCAGCCCATTTCACTCATTCACAGCTTCCCATTTCACTCATTCACAGCTTCCCATTACACTCATTCACAGTTTCACATTTCACTCAGTCACTCCCTCCCATTTCCCTCAGTCACTGCATCCCATTTCAGTCACTCCCTCCCAATTCATTCAGTCAATGCATCCCATTTCACTCAGCCACTGCATCAGATTTCACTCAGTCACTGCATCCCATTTCACTCAGTCACCGCATCCCATGACCCTCAGTCACCGTTTCCCATGACCCTCAGTCACTGCATCCCATTTCACTCAGTCACTGCATCCCATTTCACTCAGTCACTACCTCCCATTTCACTCAGTCACAGCAGACCATTTCCCTCAGTCACTGCATCCCATTTCAATCAGTCACTGCATCCCATTTCACTCAGTCACTGCCTCCCATTTCACTCAGTCACTGCTTCCCATTTCAGTCAGTCACTCCCTCCCATTTCAGTCACTCCCCCCATTTCCCACAGTCACTGCGTCCCATTTCCCTCAGTCACTGCGTCCCATTTCCCACAGTCACTGCATCTCCTTTCCCTCAGTCACTGCATCTCATTTCCCTCAGTCACTGCATCTCATTTCCCTCAGTCACTGCATCCCATTTCACTCAGCCACTGCATCCCATTTCACTCAGCCACTGCATCCCATTTCACTCAGCCACTGCATCCCATTTCACTCAGTCACAGCACTACATTTGACTCAGTCACTACATGCTATTTAACGGAGACAGTGAATCCTATTCAACTGAGACAGTGCATCCATTTCCCTCAGTCACCGCACCCTATTCCACACAGACACCGCATCCCATTTCACTCAGTCACCGCATCCTGTTTCCATCAGTCACCACATCCCATGACCCTCACTCACTGCATCCCATGAACCTCAGTCACTGAATCCCATGACCCTCAGTCACTGCATCCCATTTCACTCAGTCACTGCATCCCATTTCACTCCGTCACTGCCTCGATTTCACTCAGACACTGCCCCCCACTTCACTCAGTCACTGCCTCCTATTTCAGTCAGTCTCTCCCTCCCATTTCCCTCAGTCACTGCATCCCATTTCAGTCACTCCCTCCCAATTCAGTCAGTCAATGCATCCTATTTCACTCACTCACCGCATCCCATGACCGTCAGTCACGGTTTCCCATGACCCTCAGTCACTGCATCCCATTTCACTCAGTCACTGCATCCCATTTCACTCAGTCACGACATCACATTTCACTCAGTCACAGCAGAACATTTCCCTCAGTCACTGCATCCCATTTCAATCAGTCACTGCATCCCATTTCACTCAGTCACTGCATCCCATTTCACTCAGTCACTGCATCCCATTTCCCTCAGTCACTGCATCCCACTTCACTCAGTCACTGCCTCCTATTTCAGTCAGTCACTCCCTCCCATTTCCCTCAGTCACTGCATCCCATTTCAGTCACTCCCTCCCAATTCATTCAGTCAATGCATCCCATTTCACTCAGCAACTGCATCCCATTTCACTCAGTCACTGCATCCCATTTAACTGAGACAGTGAATCTCATTGAACTGAGACGGTGCATCCCATTTCCCTCAGTCACAGCATCTCCTTTAACTCAGTCACAAAATCCCCTTTCACTCATTCACAGCTTCCCATTTCACTCATTCACAGCTTCCCATTTCACTCAGTCACTGCAACCCATTTCCCTCAGTCACTGCATCCCATTTCACAGAGTCACTGCACCCCATGTCACTCAGTCACTGCAGCCCATTTCACTCATTCACAGCTTCCCATTTCACTCATTCACAGCTTCCCATTACACTCATTCACAGTTTCACATTTCACTCAGTCACTGCATCCCATTTCCCTCAGTCACAGCATTCCATTTCCCATAGTCACTGCATCTCATTTCCCTCAGTCACTGCATCTCATTTCACGCAGTCACTGCATCTCATTTCCCTCAGTCACTGCATCTCATTTCCCTCAGTCACTGCATCCCATTTCACTCAGCCACTGCATCCCATTTCACTCAGTCATTGCATCCCATTTCACTGAGCCACTTCATCATATTCACTCAGTCATTGCATCCTATTTCACTAAGTCACAGCATTGCATTTGACTCAGCCACTACATCCTATTTAACGGACACAGTGAATCCTATTCAACTGAGACAGTGCATCCATTTCCCTCACCGCTTCCCAAGACCCTCAGTTACTGCTTCCCATGAACCTCAGTCACTGCTTCCCATGAACCTCAGTCACTGCATCCCATGAACCTCAGTCACTGCATCCCATTTCACTCGGTCACTGCATCCCATTAACCTCAGTCACTGCATCCCATTACCCTCAGTCACTGCATCCCATTACCCTCAGTCACTGCATCACATTACCCTCAGTCACTGCATCACATTACCCTCAGTCACTGCATCCCATTTAACTGAGACAGTGAATCTCATTGAACTGAGACGGTGCATCCCATTACCCTCAGTCACAGCATTCCATTTCCCACAGTCACTGCATCTCCTTTCCCTCAGTCACTGCATCCCATATCACTCAGTCACTGCATCCCATTTCCCTCAGTCACGGCATCCCATTTCCCTCAGCCACTGCATCCAATTTCACTAAGCCACTTCATCATATTCACTCAGTCATTGTATCCCATTACACTCAGTTACAGCAATCCATTTGACTCAGTCACTACATGCTATTTAACGGAGACAGTGAATCCTATTCAACTGAGACAGTGCATCAATTTCCCTCAGTCACCGCACCCTATTCCACACAGACACCGCATCCCATTTCACTCAGTCACCGCATCCTATTTCCATCAGTCACCACATCCCATGACCCACACTCACTGCATCCCATGAACCTCAGTCACTGAATCCCATGACCCTCAGTCACTGCATCCCATTTCACTCAGTCACTGCATCCCATTTCACTCAGTCACGGCATCCCATTTCACTCAGTCACGGCATCCCATTTCACTCCGTCACTGCCTCGATTTCACTCAGTCACTGCCTCCCACTTCACTCAGTCACTGCCTCCTATTTCAGTCAGTCACTCCCTCCCATTTCCCTCAGTCACTGCATCCCATTTCAGTCACTCCCTCCCAATTCATTCAGTCAATGCATCCCATTTCACTCAGCAACTGCATCCCATTTCACTCAGTCACTGCATCCCATTTAACTGAGACAGTGAATCTCATTGAACTGAGACGGTGCATCCCATTTCCCTCAGTCACAGCATCTCCTTTAACTCAGTCACAAAATCCCCTTTCACTCATTCACAGCTTCCCATTTCACTCATTCACAGCTTCCCATTTCACTCAGTCACTGCAACCCATTTCCCTCAGTCACTGCATCCCATTTCACAGAGTCACTGCACCCCATGTCACTCAGTCACTGCAGCCCATTTCACTCATTCACAGCTTCCCATTTCACTCATTCACAGCTTCCCATTACACTCATTCACAGTTTCACATTTCACTCAGTCACTGCATCCCATTTCCCTCAGTCACAGCATTCCATTTCCCATAGTCACTGCATCTCATTTCCCTCAGTCACTGCATCTCATTTCACGCAGTCACTGCATCTCATTTCCCTCAGTCACTGCATCTCATTTCCCTCAGTCACTGCATCCCATTTCACTCAGCCACTGCATCCCATTTCACTCAGTCATTGCATCCCATTTCACTGAGCCACTTCATCATATTCACTCAGTCATTGCATCCTATTTCACTAAGTCACAGCATTGCATTTGACTCAGCCACTACATCCTATTTAACGGACACAGTGAATCCTATTCAACTGAGACAGTGCATCCATTTCCCTCACCGCTTCCCAAGACCCTCAGTTACTGCTTCCCATGAACCTCAGTCACTGCTTCCCATGAACCTCAGTCACTGCATCCCATGAACCTCAGTCACTGCATCCCATTTCACTCGGTCACTGCATCCCATTAACCTCAGTCACTGCATCCCATTACCCTCAGTCACTGCATCCCATTACCCTCAGTCACTGCATCACATTACCCTCAGTCACTGCATCACATTACCCTCAGTCACTGCATCCCATTTAACTGAGACAGTGAATCTCATTGAACTGAGACGGTGCATCCCATTACCCTCAGTCACAGCATTCCATTTCCCACAGTCACTGCATCTCCTTTCCCTCAGTCACTGCATCCCATATCACTCAGTCACTGCATCCCATTTCCCTCAGTCACGGCATCCCATTTCCCTCAGCCACTGCATCCAATTTCACTAAGCCACTTCATCATATTCACTCAGTCATTGTATCCCATTACACTCAGTCACAGCAATCCATTTGACTCAGTCACTACATGCTATTTAACGGAGACAGTGAATCCTATTCAACTGAGACAGTGCATCAATTTCCCTCAGTCACCGCACCCTATTCCACACAGACACCGCATCCCATTTCACTCAGTCACCGCATCCTATTTCCATCAGTCACCACATCCCATGACCCACACTCACTGCATCCCATGAACCTCAGTCACTGAATCCCATGACCCTCAGTCACTGCATCCCATTTCACTCAGTCACTGCATCCCATTTCACTCAGTCACGGCATCCCATTTCACTCAGTCACGGCATCCCATTTCACTCCGTCACTGCCTCGATTTCACTCAGTCACTGCCTCCCACTTCACTCAGTCACTGCCTCCTATTTCTGTCACTCACTCCCTCCCATTTCCCTCAGTCACTGCATCCCATTTCAGTCACTCCCTCCCAATTCAGTCAGTCAATGCATCCTATTTCACTCAGTCACCGCATCCCATGACCGTCAGTCACGGTTTCCCATGACCCTCAGTCACTGCATCCCATTTCACTCAGTCACTGCATCCCATTTCACTCAGTCACAACATCACATTTCACTCAGTCACAGCAGACCATTTCCCTCAGTCACTGCATCCCATTTCAATCAGTCACTGCATCCCATTTCACTCAGTCACTGCATCCCATTTCCCTCAGTCACTGCATCCCACTTCACTCAGTCATTGCATCCCATTTCACTGAGCCACTTCATCATATTCACTCAGTCATTGCATCCCATTTCACTCAGTCACAGCACTACATTTGACTCAGTCACTACATGCTATTTAACGGAGACAGTGAATCCTATTCAACTGAGACAGTGCATCCATTTCCCTCAGTCACCGCACCCTATTCCACACAGACACCGCATCCCATTTCACTCAGTCACCGCATCCTATTTCCATCAGTCACCACATCCCATGACCCTCACTCACTGCATCCCATGAACCTCAGTCACTGAATCCCATGACCCTCAGTCACTGCATCCCATTTCACTCAGTCACTGCATCCCATTTCACTCCGTCACTGCCTCAATTTCACTCAGACACTGCCTCCCACTTCACTCAGTCACTGCCTCCTATTTCAGTCAGTCTCTCCCTCCCATTTCCCTCAGTCACTGCATCCCATTTCAGTCACTCCCTCCCAATTCAGTCAGTCAATGCATCCTATTTCACTCAGTCACCGCATCCCATGACCGTCAGTCACGGTTTCCCATGACCCTCAGTCACTGCATCCCATGACCCTCAGTTACTGCTTCCCATTTCACTCGGTCACTGCATCTCATTACCCTCAGTCACTGCATCCCATTACCCTCAGTCACTGCATCCCATTTCCCTCAGTCACTGCATCCCATTACCCTCAGTCACTGCATCACATTACCCTCAGTCACTGCATCCCATTTAACTGAGACAGTGAATCTCATTGAACTGAGACGGTGCATCCCATTACCCTCAGTCACTGCATCCCATTTCCCTCAGTCACTGCATCCCATTTCACTCAGTCACTGCATCTACTTACCCTCAGTCTCTGCATCTACTTTCCCTCAGACACTGCATCTCATTTCCCTCAGTCACTGCATCTCATTTCCCTCAGTCACTGCATCCCATTTCACTCAGTCACTGCATCCCATTTCACTCAGTCACAGCATTGCATTTGACTCAGTCACTACATCCTATTTCACGGAGACAGTGAATCCTCTTCAACTGAGACAGTCCATCCATTTCCCTCAGTCACCGCTTCCCATGACCCTCAGTCACTGCTTCCCATGACCCTCAGTCACTGCTTCCCATGAACCTCAGTCGCTGCTACCCATGAACCACAGTCACTGCTTCCCATGAGCCTCACTCTGCTTCCCATGAACCTCAGTCACTGCATGCCATGAACCTCAGTCACTGCTTCCCATTTCACTCGGTCACTGCATCCCATTACCCTCAGTCACTGCATCCCATTACCCTCAGTCACTGCATCCCATTACCCCAGTTACTGCATCACATTACCCTCAGTCACTGCATCCCATTTAACTGAGACAGTGAATCTCATTGAACTGAGACGGTGCATCCCATTACCCTCAGTCACAGCATTCCATTTCCCACAGTCACTGCATCTCCTTTCCCTCAGTCACTGTATCCCATATCACTCAGTCACTGCCGCCCATTACACTCAGTCACTGACTGCCATTTCACTCAGTCACTGCCTCTCACTTCACTCAGTCACGGCCTCCCACTTCAGTCAGTCACGGCCTCCCACTTCACTCAGTCACGGCCTCCCACTTTGCACAGTCACTGCCTCCCATTTCAGTCCGTCACTGCCTGCCATTTCACTCAGTCACTGCCTCCCACTTCACACAGTCACTGCCTCCCACTTCACACAGTCACTCCGTCCCATTTCAGTCAGTCACTACCTCCCATATCACTCAGTCACTGCATCGCATTTCACTCAGTCACTGCATCGCATTTCACTCAGTCAATGCATCACATCACCCTCAGACACAGCATCCCATTTCACTCAGTCACTGCATCTCATTTCATTCAGTCACTGCCTCCCAATTCACGCAGTCACTCCGTCCCATTTCAGTCAGTAACTACCTCCCATTTCAGTCAGTCACTGCATCCTATTTCCTTTGGTCACTGCGTCCCACTTCACTCAGTCACCGCATCCCATGACCGTCAGTCACCGTTTCCCATGACCCTCAGTCACTGCATCCCATTTCACTCAGTCACTACATCACATTTCATTCAGTCACAGCAGACCATTTCCCTCAGTCACTGCCTCCCATTTCAATCAGTCACTGCATCCCATTTCACTCAGTCACTGCATCCAATTTCACTAATTCACTGCCTCCCACTTCACTCAGTCACTGCCTCCTATTTCAGTCAGTCACTCCCTCACATTTCACTCAGTCACTGCATCCCATTTCAGTCACTCCCTCCCAATTCAGTCAGTCAATGCATCCCATTTCACTCAGCCACTGCATCACATTTTACTCAGCCACTGCATCCCATTTCACTCAGCAACTGCATCCCTTTTCACTCAGTCACCGCATCCCATTTCACTCAGTCACCGCATCCCATGACCCTCAGTCACCGTTTCCCATGACCCTCAGTCACTGCATCCCATTTCACTCAGCCACTGCATCCCATTTCACTCAGTCACTGCATCCCATTTCACTGAGCCACTTCATCATATTCACTCAGTCATTGCATCCCATTTCACTCAGTCACAGCATTACATTTGACTCAGTCACTACATGCTATTTAACGGAGACAGTGAATCCTATTCAACTGAGACAGTGCATCCATTTCCCTCAGTCACCGCACCCTATTCCACACAGACACCGCATTCCATTTCACTCAGTCACCGCATCCTATTTCCATCAGTCACCACATCCCATGACCCTCACTCACTGCATCCCATGAACCTCAGTCACTGAATCCCATGACCCTCAGTCACTGCATCCCATTTCACTCAGTCACTGCATCCCATTTCACTCCGTCACTGCCTCAATTTCACTCAGACACTGCCTCCCACTTCACTCAGTCACTGCCTCCTCTTTCAGTCAGTCTCTCCCTCCCATTTCCCTCAGTCACTGCATCCCATTTCAGTCACTCCCTCCCAATTCAGTCAGTCAATGCATCCTATTTCACTCAGTCACCGCATCCCATGACCGTCAGTCACGGTTTCCCATGACCCTCAGTCACTGCATCCCATTTCACTCAGTCACTGCATCCCATTTCACTCAGTCACGACATCACATTTCACTCAGTCACAGCAGACCATTTCCCTCAGTCACTGCATCCCATTTCAATCAGTCACTGCATCCCATTTCACTCAGTCACTGCATCCCATTTCACTCAGTCACTGCCTCCCACTTCACTCGGTCACTGCCTCCTATTTCAGTCAGTCACTCCCTCCCATTTCCCTCAGTCACTGCATCCCATTTCAGTCACTCCCTCCCAATTCATTCAGTCAATGCATCCCATTTCACTCAGCCACTGCATCAGATTTCACTCAGCCACTGCATCCCATTTCACTCAGCAACTGCATCCCATTTCACTCAGCAACTGCATCCCATTTCACTCAGTCACCGCATCCCATGACCCTCAGTCACCGTTTCCCATGACCCTCAGTCACTGCATCCCATTTCACTCAGTCACTGCATCCCATTTCACTCAGTCACTACCTCCCATTTCACTCAGTCACAGCAGACCATTTCCCTCAGTCACTGCATCCCATTTCAATCAGTCACTGCATCCCATTTCACTCAGTCACTGCCTCCCATTTCACTCAGTCACTGCCTCCCATTTCAGTCAGTCACTCCCTCCCATTTCAGTCACTCCCCCCATTTCCCACAGTCACTGCGTCCCATTTCCCTCAGTCACTGCGTCCCATTTCCCACAGTCACTGCATCTCCTTTCCCTCAGTCACTGCATCTCATTTCCCTCAGTCACTGCATCTCATTTCCCTCAGTCACTGCATCCCATTTCACTCAGCCACTGCATCCCATTTCACTCAGCCACTGCATCCCATATCACTCAGTCACTGCATCCCATTTCACACAGTCACTGCGTCCCAGTTCTCTCAGTCAGTGCATCCCATTTCATTCAGTCACTGCAACCCATTTCCAACAGTCACTGCATCTCATTTCCCTCAGTCACTGCATCTCATTTCACGCAGTCACTGCATCCCATTTAACTGTGACAGTGAATCTCATTGAACTGAGACGGTGCATCCCATTACCCTCACTCACAGCATTCCATTTCCCACAGTCACTGCATCTCCTTTCCCTCAGTCACTGCATCCCATATCACTCAGTCACTGCATCCCATTTCCCTCAGTCACGGCATCCCATTTCCCTCAGTCATTGCATCCCATTTCACTCAGTCACAGCATTACATTTGACTCAGTCACTACATCCTATTTAACGGACACAGTGAATCCTATTCAACTGAGACAGTGCATCCATTTCCCTCACCGCTTCCCAAGACCCTCAGTTACTGCTTCCCATGAACCTCAGTCACTGCTTCCCATGAACCTCAGTCACTGCATCCCATGAACCTCAGTCACTGCATCCCATTTCACTCGGTCACTGCATCCCATTAACCTCAGTCACTGCATCCCATTACCCTCAGTCACTGCATCCCATTACCCTCAGTCACTGCATCACATTACCCTCAGTCACTGCATCACATTACCCTCAGTCACTGCATCCCATTTAACTGAGACAGTGAATCTCATTGAACTGAGACGGTGCATCCCATTACCCTCAGTCACAGCATTCCATTTCCCACAGTCACTGCATCTCCTTTCCCTCAGTCACTGCATCCCATATCACTCAGTCACTGCATCCCATTTCCCTCAGTCACGGCATCCCATTTCCCTCAGCCACTGCATCCAATTTCACTAAGCCACTTCATCATATTCACTCAGTCATTGTATCCCATTACACTCAGTCACAGCAATCCATTTGACTCAGTCACTACATGCTATTTAACGGAGACAGTGAATCCTATTCAACTGAGACAGTGCATCAATTTCCCTCAGTCACCGCACCCTATTCCACACAGACACCGCATCCCATTTCACTCAGTCACCGCATCCTATTTCCATCAGTCACCACATCCCATGACCCACACTCACTGCATCCCATGAACCTCAGTCACTGAATCCCATGACCCTCAGTCACTGCATCCCATTTCACTCAGTCACTGCATCCCATTTCACTCAGTCACGGCATCCCATTTCACTCAGTCACGGCATCCCATTTCACTCCGTCACTGCCTCGATTTCACTCAGTCACTGCCTCCCACTTCACTCAGTCACTGCCTCCTATTTCTGTCACTCACTCCCTCCCATTTCCCTCAGTCACTGCATCCCATTTCAGTCACTCCCTCCCAATTCAGTCAGTCAATGCATCCTATTTCACTCAGTCACCGCATCCCATGACCGTCAGTCACGGTTTCCCATGACCCTCAGTCACTGCATCCCATTTCACTCAGTCACTGCATCCCATTTCACTCAGTCACAACATCACATTTCACTCAGTCACAGCAGACCATTTCCCTCAGTCACTGCATCCCATTTCAATCAGTCACTGCATCCCATTTCACTCAGTCACTGCATCCCATTTCCCTCAGTCACTGCATCCCACTTCACTCAGTCATTGCATCCCATTTCACTGAGCCACTTCATCATATTCACTCAGTCATTGCATCCCATTTCACTCAGTCACAGCACTACATTTGACTCAGTCACTACATGCTATTTAACGGAGACAGTGAATCCTATTCAACTGAGACAGTGCATCCATTTCCCTCAGTCACCGCACCCTATTCCACACAGACACCGCATCCCATTTCACTCAGTCACCGCATCCTATTTCCATCAGTCACCACATCCCATGACCCTCACTCACTGCATCCCATGAACCTCAGTCACTGAATCCCATGACCCTCAGTCACTGCATCCCATTTCACTCAGTCACTGCATCCCATTTCACTCCGTCACTGCCTCAATTTCACTCAGACACTGCCTCCCACTTCACTCAGTCACTGCCTCCTATTTCAGTCAGTCTCTCCCTCCCATTTCCCTCAGTCACTGCATCCCATTTCAGTCACTCCCTCCCAATTCAGTCAGTCAATGCATCCTATTTCACTCAGTCACCGCATCCCATGACCGTCAGTCACGGTTTCCCATGACCCTCAGTCACTGCATCCCATGACCCTCAGTTACTGCTTCCCATTTCACTCGGTCACTGCATCTCATTACCCTCAGTCACTGCATCCCATTACCCTCAGTCACTGCATCCCATTTCCCTCAGTCACTGCATCCCATTACCCTCAGTCACTGCATCACATTACCCTCAGTCACTGCATCCCATTTAACTGAGACAGTGAATCTCATTGAACTGAGACGGTGCATCCCATTACCCTCAGTCACTGCATCCCATTTCCCTCAGTCACTGCATCCCATTTCACTCAGTCACTGCATCTACTTACCCTCAGTCTCTGCATCTACTTTCCCTCAGACACTGCATCTCATTTCCCTCAGTCACTGCATCTCATTTCCCTCAGTCACTGCATCCCATTTCACTCAGTCACTGCATCCCATTTCACTCAGTCACAGCATTGCATTTGACTCAGTCACTACATCCTATTTCACGGAGACAGTGAATCCTCTTCAACTGAGACAGTCCATCCATTTCCCTCAGTCACCGCTTCCCATGACCCTCAGTCACTGCTTCCCATGACCCTCAGTCACTGCTTCCCATGAACCTCAGTCGCTGCTACCCATGAACCACAGTCACTGCTTCCCATGAGCCTCACTCTGCTTCCCATGAACCTCAGTCACTGCATGCCATGAACCTCAGTCACTGCTTCCCATTTCACTCGGTCACTGCATCCCATTACCCTCAGTCACTGCATCCCATTACCCTCAGTCACTGCATCCCATTACCCCAGTTACTGCATCACATTACCCTCAGTCACTGCATCCCATTTAACTGAGACAGTGAATCTCATTGAACTGAGACGGTGCATCCCATTACCCTCAGTCACAGCATTCCATTTCCCACAGTCACTGCATCTCCTTTCCCTCAGTCACTGTATCCCATATCACTCAGTCACTGCCGCCCATTACACTCAGTCACTGACTGCCATTTCACTCAGTCACTGCCTCTCACTTCACTCAGTCACGGCCTCCCACTTCAGTCAGTCACGGCCTCCCACTTCACTCAGTCACGGCCTCCCACTTTGCACAGTCACTGCCTCCCATTTCAGTCCGTCACTGCCTGCCATTTCACTCAGTCACTGCCTCCCACTTCACACAGTCACTGCCTCCCACTTCACACAGTCACTCCGTCCCATTTCAGTCAGTCACTACCTCCCATATCACTCAGTCACTGCATCGCATTTCACTCAGTCACTGCATCGCATTTCACTCAGTCAATGCATCACATCACCCTCAGACACAGCATCCCATTTCACTCAGTCACTGCATCTCATTTCATTCAGTCACTGCCTCCCAATTCACGCAGTCACTCCGTCCCATTTCAGTCAGTAACTACCTCCCATTTCAGTCAGTCACTGCATCCTATTTCCTTTGGTCACTGCGTCCCACTTCACTCAGTCACCGCATCCCATGACCGTCAGTCACCGTTTCCCATGACCCTCAGTCACTGCATCCCATTTCACTCAGTCACTACATCACATTTCATTCAGTCACAGCAGACCATTTCCCTCAGTCACTGCCTCCCATTTCAATCAGTCACTGCATCCCATTTCACTCAGTCACTGCATCCAATTTCACTAATTCACTGCCTCCCACTTCACTCAGTCACTGCCTCCTATTTCAGTCAGTCACTCCCTCACATTTCACTCAGTCACTGCATCCCATTTCAGTCACTCCCTCCCAATTCAGTCAGTCAATGCATCCCATTTCACTCAGCCACTGCATCACATTTTACTCAGCCACTGCATCCCATTTCACTCAGCAACTGCATCCCTTTTCACTCAGTCACCGCATCCCATTTCACTCAGTCACCGCATCCCATGACCCTCAGTCACCGTTTCCCATGACCCTCAGTCACTGCATCCCATTTCACTCAGCCACTGCATCCCATTTCACTCAGTCACTGCATCCCATTTCACTGAGCCACTTCATCATATTCACTCAGTCATTGCATCCCATTTCACTCAGTCACAGCATTACATTTGACTCAGTCACTACATGCTATTTAACGGAGACAGTGAATCCTATTCAACTGAGACAGTGCATCCATTTCCCTCAGTCACCGCACCCTATTCCACACAGACACCGCATTCCATTTCACTCAGTCACCGCATCCTATTTCCATCAGTCACCACATCCCATGACCCTCACTCACTGCATCCCATGAACCTCAGTCACTGAATCCCATGACCCTCAGTCACTGCATCCCATTTCACTCAGTCACTGCATCCCATTTCACTCCGTCACTGCCTCAATTTCACTCAGACACTGCCTCCCACTTCACTCAGTCACTGCCTCCTCTTTCAGTCAGTCTCTCCCTCCCATTTCCCTCAGTCACTGCATCCCATTTCAGTCACTCCCTCCCAATTCAGTCAGTCAATGCATCCTATTTCACTCAGTCACCGCATCCCATGACCGTCAGTCACGGTTTCCCATGACCCTCAGTCACTGCATCCCATTCCACTCAGTCACTGCATCCCATTTCACTCAGTCACGACATCACATTTCACTCAGTCACAGCAGACCATTTCCCTCAGTCACTGCATCCCATTTCAATCAGTCACTGCATCCCATTTCACTCAGTCACTGCATCCCATTTCACTCAGTCACTGCCTCCCACTTCACTCGGTCACTGCCTCCTATTTCAGTCAGTCACTCCCTCCCATTTCCCTCAGTCACTGCATCCCATTTCAGTCACTCCCTCCCAATTCATTCAGTCAATGCATCCCATTTCACTCAGCCACTGCATCAGATTTCACTCAGCCACTGCATCCCATTTCACTCAGCAACTGCATCCCATTTCACTCAGCAACTGCATCCCATTTCACTCAGTCACCGCATCCCATGACCCTCAGTCACCGTTTCCCATGACCCTCAGTCACTGCATCCCATTTCACTCAGTCACTGCATCCCATTTCACTCAGTCACTACCTCCCATTTCACTCAGTCACAGCAGACCATTTCCCTCAGTCACTGCATCCCATTTCAATCAGTCACTGCATCCCATTTCACTCAGTCACTGCCTCCCATTTCACTCAGTCACTGCCTCCCATTTCAGTCAGTCACTCCCTCCCATTTCAGTCACTCCCCCCATTTCCCACAGTCACTGCGTCCCATTTCCCTCAGTCACTGCGTCCCATTTCCCACAGTCACTGCATCTCCTTTCCCTCAGTCACTGCATCTCATTTCCCTCAGTCACTGCATCTCATTTCCCTCAGTCACTGCATCCCATTTCACTCAGCCACTGCATCCCATTTCACTCAGCCACTGCATCCCATATCACTCAGTCACTGCATCCCATTTCACACAGTCACTGCGTCCCAGTTCTCTCAGTCAGTGCATCCCATTTCATTCAGTCACTGCAACCCATTTCCAACAGTCACCTCATCTCATTTCCCTCAGTCACTGCATCTCATTTCACGCAGTCACTGCATCCCATTTAACTGTGACAGTGAATCTCATTGAACTGAGACGGTGCATCCCATTACCCTCACTCACAGCATTCCATTTCCCACAGTCACTGCATCTCCTTTCCCTCAGTCACTGCATCCCATATCACTCAGTCACTGCATCCCATTTCCCTCAGTCACTGCATCCCATTTCCCTCAGTCACTGCATCCCATTTCCCTCAGCCACTGCATCCCATTTCACTCAGGCACTGCATCCCATTTCACTCAGCCACTGCATCCCATTTCACTCAGTCACTGCATCCCATTTCACTGAGCCACTTCATCATATTCACTCAGTCATTGCATCCCATTTCACTCAGTCACAGCATTACATTTGACTCAGTCACTACATGCTATTTAACGGAGACAGTGAATCCTATTCAACTGAGACAGTGCATCCATTTCCCTCAGTCACCGCACCCTATTCCACACAGACACCGCATCCCATTTCACTCAGTCACCGCATCCTATTTCCATCAGTCACCACATCCCATGACCCTCACTCACTGCATCCCATGAACCTCAGTCACTGAATCCCATGACCCTCAGTCACTGCATCCCATTTCACTCAGTCACTGCATCCCATTTCACTCCGTCACTGCCTCAATTTCACTCAGACACTGCCTCCCACTTCACTCAGTCACTGCCTCCTATTTCAGTCAGTCTCTCCCTCCCATTTCCCTCAGTCACTGCATCCCATTTCAGTCACTCCCTCCCAATTCAGTCAGTCAATGCATCCTATTTCACTCAGTCACCGCATCCCATGACCGTCAGTCACGGTTTCCCATGACCCTCAGTCACTGCATCCCATTTCACTCAGTCACTGCATCCCATTTCACTCAGTCACGACATCACATTTCACTCAGTCACAGCAGACCATTTCCCTCAGTCACTGCATCCCATTTCAATCAGTCACTGCATCCCATTTCACTCAGTCACTGCATCCCATTTCACTCAGTCACTGCCTCCCAACTTCACTCAGTCACTGCCTCCGATTTCAGTCAGTCACTCCCTCCCATTTCCCTCAGTCACTGCATCCCATTTCAGTCACTCCCTCCCAATTCATTCAGTCAATGCATCCCATTTCACTCAGCCACTGCATCAGATTTCACTCAGCCACTGCATCCCATTTCACTCAGCAACTGCATCCCATTTCACTCAGTCACTGCATCCCATTTCACTCAGTCACCGCATCCCATGACCCTCAGTCACCGTTTCCCATGACCCTCAGTCACTGCATCCCATTTCACTCAGTCACTGCATCCAATTTCACTCAGTCACTACCTCCCATTTCACTCAGTCACAGCAGACCATTTCCCTCAGTCACTGCATCCCATTTCAATCAGTCTCTGCATCCCATTTCACTCAGTCACTGCCTCCCATTTCACTCAGTCACTGCCTCCCATTTCAGTCAGTCACTCCCTCCCATTTCAGTCACTCCCCCCATTTCCCACAGTCACTGCGTCCCATTTCCCTCAGTCACTGCGTCCCATTTCCCACAGTCACTGCATCTCCTTTCCCTCAGTCACTGCATCTCATTTCCCTCAGTCACTGCATCTCATTTCCCTCAGTCACCGCATCCCATTTCACTCAGCCACTGCATCCCATTTCACTCAGCCACTGCATCCCATTTCACTCAGCCACTGCCTGCCATTTCACTCAGTCACTGCCTGCCATTTCACTCAGTCACTGCGTCTCACTTCCCTCAGTCACTGCATCTCATTTCCCTAGGTCACTGCATCCCTTTTCCATCAGTCATTGCATCCCTTTTCCATCAGTCACTGCATCTCATTTCACTCAGCCACTGCACCCCATTTCATTCAGTCACTACATCCCACTTCACTCAGTCACTGCATCCCATTTCACTCAGTCACGGCATCCCATTTCCCTCGGTGACTGCATCCCATTTCACTCAGTCACTGCCTCCCACTTCACTCAGTCACTGCCTCGCATTTCAGTCCGTCACTCCCTCCCATTCCAGTCAGTCACTCCCTCCCATTTCAGTCACCCCCTCTCATTTCAGTCAGTCACTGCATCCCATTTCCCTCAGTCACTACATCCCATTTCCCACATTCACTGCATCACATTTCACTCAGTCAGTGCATCCCATTGCCCTCAGTCACTGCATCGCATGACACTCAGTCACTGCATCCCATTTCACGCAGTCACTGCATCCCATTTCACCCAGTCACTGCATCCCATTTCACTCAGTCACTGCATCTCCTTTCGCCATTAACTGCATCGCATTTCACTCAGTCACGACATCACATTTCACTCAGTCACAGCAGACCATTTCCCTCAGTCACTGCATCCCATTTCAATCAGTCACTGCATCCCATTTCACTCAGTCACTGCATCCCATTTCACTCAGTCACTGCCTCCCAACTTCACTCAGTCACTGCCTCCGATTTCAGTCAGTCACTCCCTCCCATTTCCCTCAGTCACTGCATCCCATTTCAGTCACTCCCTCCCAATTCATTCAGTCAATGCATCCCATTTCACTCAGCCACTGCATCAGATTTCACTCAGCCACTGCATCCCATTTCACTCAGCAACTGCATCCCATTTCACTCAGTCACTGCATCCCATTTCACTCAGTCACCGCATCCCATGACCCTCAGTCACCGTTTCCCATGACCCTCAGTCACTGCATCCCATTTCACTCAGTCACTGCATCCAATTTCACTCAGTCACTACCTCCCATTTCACTCAGTCACAGCAGACCATTTCCCTCAGTCACTGCATCCCATTTCAATCAGTCTCTGCATCCCATTTCACTCAGTCACTGCCTCCCATTTCACTCAGTCACTGCCTCCCATTTCAGTCAGTCACTCCCTCCCATTTCAGTCACTCCCCCCATTTCCCACAGTCACTGCGTCCCATTTCCCTCAGTCACTGCGTCCCATTTCCCACAGTCACTGCATCTCCTTTCCCTCAGTCACTGCATCTCATTTCCCTCAGTCACTGCATCTCATTTCCCTCAGTCACCGCATCCCATTTCACTCAGCCACTGCATCCCATTTCACTCAGCCACTGCATCCCATTTCACTCAGCCACTGCCTGCCATTTCACTCAGTCACTGCCTGCCATTTCACTCAGTCACTGCGTCTCACTTCCCTCAGTCACAGCATCTCATTTCCCTAGGTCACTGCATCCCTTTTCCATCAGTCATTGCATCCCTTTTCCATCAGTCACTGCATCTCATTTCACTCAGCCACTGCACCCCATTTCATTCAGTCACTACATCCCACTTCACTCAGTCACTGCATCCCATTTCACTCAGTCACGGCATCCCATTTCCCTCGGTGACTGCATCCCATTTCACCCAGTCACTGCCTCCCACTTCACTCAGTCACTGCCTCGCATTTCAGTCCGTCACTCCCTCCCATTCCAGTCAGTCACTCCCTCCCATTTCAGTCACCCCCTCTCATTTCAGTCAGTCACTGCATCCCATTTCCCTCAGTCACTACATCCCATTTCCCACATTCACTGCATCACATTTCACTCAGTCAGTGCATCCCATTGCCCTCAGTCACTGCATCGCATGACACTCAGTCACTGCATCCCATTTCACGCAGTCACTGCATCCCATTTCACCCAGTCACTGCATCCCATTTCACTCAGTCACTGCATCTCCTTTCGCCATTAACTGCATCGCATTTCACTCAGTCACTGCATCACATTACCCTCAGTCACAGCATCCCATTTCACTCTGTCACTCCCTCCCATTTCAGTCAGTCACTCCCTCCCATTTCAGTCAGTCACTCCCTCCCATTTCCCCCAGTCACTGCATCCCATTTCCCACATTCACTCAATCTCCTTTCCTTCAATCACTGCATCCCATTTAACCGAGACAGTGAATACTATTCAGCTGAGACAGTGCATCCATTTCCGTCAGTCACCGCACCCCATTCCCCACAGTCACCGTATTCCATGTCCCTCAGTCACTGCATCCCATTTCACTCAGTCAGTCCGTCCCATTTCAGTCAGTCACTACCTCCCATTTCAGTCAGTCACTGCATCCTATTTTACTTGGTCACTGCGTTCCATTTCAGTCATTCAGTGCGTCCCATTTCCCTCAATCACTGCCTCCCATTTCACTCAGTCACTGCATCCCATTTCACACCGTCACTGCAACCCATTTCCCACCGTCATTGCAATCCATTTCCCACCATCACTGCAACGCATTTCCCACCGTCACTGCAACCCATTTCCCACAGTCACTGCAACTCCTTTCCCTCAGTTACAGCATCCCATTTCAGTCAGTCAGAGCATCCCATTTCACTCAGTCAGAGCATCGCATTACACTCAGTCACTGCATCCCATTTAACTGAGACAGTGAATCTCATAAAACTCAGACGGTGCATCCCATTTCCCTCAGTCACTGCATCCCATTTAACTGAGACAGTGAACCTCATTGAACTGAGACGGTGCATCCCATTACCCTCAGTCACAGCATTCCATTTCACTCAGCCACTGCATCCCATTTCACTCAGCCACTGCATCCCATAACACTCAGCCACTGCATCCCATTTCACTCAGCCACTGCATCCCATAACACTCAGCCACTGCATCCCATATCACTCAGTCACTGCATCCCATTTCCCTCAGTCACTGCATCCCATTTCCCTCAGTCACTGCATCCCATTTCACTCAGCCACCTCAACCCATTTCACTCAGCCACTGCATCACATTTCACTCAGCCACTGCATCCCATTTCACTCAGCCACTGCATCCCATTTCACTCAGTCACTGCATCCCATTTCACTCAGTCACTGCATCCCATTTCACTCAGTCACTGCCTCCCATTTCACTCAGTCACTGCCTCCCATTTCAGTCAGTCACTCCCTCCCATTTCAGTCACTCCCCCCATTTCCCTCAGTCACTGCGTCCCATTTCCCTCAGTCACTGCGTCCCATTTCCCTCAGTCACTGCGTCCCATTTCTCTCAGTCACTACATCCAATTTCACGCAGTCACTGCATCCCATTTCACGCAGTCACTGCATCACATGTCACTCAGTCTCTGCACCCCATTACACTCAGTCGCTGCATCCCATTTCCCACAGTCACAGCATCTCCTTTGCTCAGTCACTGCATCCCATTTCACTCTGTCACTGCGTCCCATTTCCCTCAGTCAGTGCAACCCAATTCCCAAAGTCACTGCAACCCATTTCCCACAGTCACTGCATCTCCATTCCTTCAGTTACGGCAGCCCACTTCAATCAGTCGCTGCATCACATTACCCTCAGTCACTGCATCCCATTACACTCAGGAGACTGCATCCCATTACACTCAGGAGACTGCATCCCATTACACTCAGGAGAATGCATCCCATTACACTCAGGAGAATGCAACCCATTACACTCAGGAGAATGCATCCCATTACCCTCAGTCACTGCATCCCATTACACTCAGTCATGGCATCCCATTTCACACAGTCACTGGGTCCCAGTTCACTCAGTCAGAGCATCCCATTTCACTCAGTCACTGCATCCCATTTAACTGAGACAGTGAATCTCATTGAACTGAGACGGTGCATCTCATTTCCCTCAGTCACTGCATCTCATTTCCCTCAGTCACTGCATCACATTTCCCTCAGTCTCTGCATCCCATTTCACTCAGTCACTGCATCCCATTTCACTCAGTCACTGCGTCCTATTTCAGTCAGTCACTCCCTCCCATTTCCCTCAGTCACTTCATCCCATTTCAGTCACTCCCTCCCAATTCAGTCAGTCAATGCATCCCATTTCACTCACCCACTGCATCACATTTCACTCAGCCAGTGCATCCCATTTCACTCAGCCACTGCAACCCATTTCACTCAGCCACTGCATCCCATTTCACACAGTCACCGCATCCCATGACCCTCAGTCACCGCTTCCCATGACCCTCAGTCACCGCTTCCCATGACCCTCAGTCACTGCATGCCATTTCACTCAGTCACTGCATCCCATTTCACTCAGTAACTACATCCCATTTCACTCAGTCACAGCAGACCATTTCCCTCAGTCACTGCATCCCATTTCAATCAGTCACTGCATCCCATTTCACAAAGACACTGCATCCCATTTCACTCAGTCACTGCATCCCATTTCACTCAGTCACTCCCTCCCATTTCAGTCACTCCCCCCATTTTACTCTGTCACTGCGTCCCATTTCCCTCAGTCAGTGCAACCCAATTCCCAAAGTCACTGCAACCCATTTCCCACAGTCACTGCATCTCCTTTCCTTCAGTTACTGCAGCCCACTTCACTAGGTCGCTGCATCACATTACCCTCAGTCACGGCATCCCATTACACTCAGGAGACTGCATCCCATTACAGTCAGGAGACTGCATCCCATTACACTCAGGAGAATGCATCCCATTACACTCAGTCACTAAATCCCATGACACTCAGTCATGGCATCCCATTTCATTCAGTCACTGCAACCCATTTCCCACCGCCACTGCAACCCATTTCCCACAGTCACTGCATCTCCTTTCCCTCCGTCACAGCATCCCATTTCACTCAGTCAGAGCATCCCATTTCTCTCAGTCACTGCATCCCATTTAACTGAGACAGTGAATCTCATTGAACTGAGACGGTGCATCTCATTTCCCTCAGTCACTGCATCTCATTTCCCTCAGTCACTGCATCTCATTTCCCTCCGTCACAGCATCCCATCTGTTCAGTCACAGCATTGCATTTGACTCAGTCACTACATCCTATTTAACGGAGACAGTGAATCCTATTCAAATGAGACAGTGCATCCATTTCCCTCAGTCACCGCTTCCCATGAACCTCAGTCACTGCTTCCCATGACCCTCAGTCACTGCTTCCCATGAATCTCACTCACTGCTTCCCATGAACCTCACTCACTGCTTCCCATTTCACTCGGTCACTGCATCCCATTACCCTCAGTCACTGCTTCCCATTACCCTCAGCCACTGCATCACATTACCCTCAGTCACACCCTCCCATTTCAGTGAGTCACACCCTCCCATTTCAATGAGTCACACCCTCCCATTTCACACAGTCACTGCATCCCATGTCCCCAGAGTCACTGCGTCCCATTACACTCAGTCACTGCATCATATTTCCCTCAGTCACTGCATCACATTTCACTCAGTCTTTTGCTTCCAATTTCCCTCAGTCACTGCAAGCCATTTCTGACAGTCACTGCAACCCATTTCACACAGTCACTGCATCTCCTTCCCCTCAGTCACTGCATCTCATTTCCCTCAGTCACTGCATCGCATTGTCCTCAGTCACGGCATTCCATTACACGCAGTCACTGTATCCTATTTTCCTCAGTCACTGCACCCAATTCACTCAGTCACTGCATCCCATTTCACGCAGCCATTGCACCCCACTTCACTCAGTCACCGCATCCCATTTCACTCAGTCACTGCATCCCATTTCACTCAGTCACTGCATCCCATTTGACTCAGTCACTGCGTCCCATTTCACTCAGTCACTGCGTCCCATTTTCCTCATGCACTGCCTCCCACTTCAGTCAGTCACTGCCTCAAACTTCACGCAGTCACTGCCTCCCACTTCACGCAGTCACTGCATCCCATTTCACTCAGTCTCAGCATCTCATTTCAATCAGTCACTGCATCCCATTTCACTCAGTCTCAGCATCCCATATCACTCAGGCACTGCATCCCATTTCCATCAGTCACTGCATCCCATTTCCTTCAGTCACTGCATCCCATTACACTCAGTCACTGCATCCCATTTCACTCAGTCACTGCATCCCTTTTAACGGAGACAGTGAATCCTATTCAACTGCAACTGTGAATCCATTTCCATCATCACCACACCCTATTCCCCACAGTCACGGCATCACATTACACTCAGTCACAGCATCCTATTTCCCTCAGTCACTGCGTCCCATTTCACTCAGTCAGTGCATCCCATTTCCCTCAGTCACTGCATCCCATTTCACTCAGTCACTGCGTCCCATTTCACTCAGTCACTGCGTCCCATTTTCCTCATGCACTGCCTCCCACTTCAGTCAGTCACTGCCTCAAACTTCACGCAGTCACTGCCTCCCACTTCACGCAGTCACTGCATCCCATTTCACTCAGTCTCAGCATCTCATTTCAATCAGTCACTGCATCCCATTTCACTCAGTCTCAGCATCCCATATCACTTAGGCACTGCATCCCATTTCCATCAGTCACTGCATCCCATTTCCTTCAGTCACTGCATCCCATTAAACTCAGTCACTGCATCCCATTTCACTCAGTCACTGCATCCCTTTTAACGGAGACAGTGAATCCTATTCAACTGCAACTGTGAATCCATTTCCATCATCACCACACCCTATTCCCCACAGTCACGGCATCACATTACACTCAGTCACAGCATCCTATTTCCCTCAGTCACTGCGTCCCATTTCACTCAGTCAGTGCATCCCATTTCCCTCAGTCAGGGCGTCCCATTTCACTCAGTCACTACATCCCATTTCACGCAGCCACTGCATCCCATTTCACTCAGCCACTGCACCCCATTTCACTCAATCACTGCATCTCCTTTCCTCAGTCACTGCATCCCATTACACTCAGTCACTGCATCCCATTACCCTCAGCCAGTGCATCCCATTTCACTCAGTCACTGCATCCCATTTCCCTCAGTAACTGCATCCCATTTCCCTCAGTCACTGCATCCCATTTCATTCAGTCACTGCACCCCAGTTCACTCAGTCAGTGCATCCCATTTCCCTCAGTCACTGCAACCTATTTCCCTCAGTCACTGCATCCCATTTCCATCAGTCACTGCATCCCATTTCACTCAGCCACTGCAACCCATTTCACTCAGCCACTGCATCCCATTTCACTCAGTCACTACATCCAATTTCACTCAGTCACTGCATCACATTTCACACAGTCACGGCATCCCATTTCACTCAGTCACTGGATCCCATTTCACTCAGTCACTGCATTACATTTCATGCAGTCTCAGCACCCCATTTCACTCAGTCACTGCATCTCCTTTCCCATAGTCACTGCATCACATTACCCTCAGTCACTGCATCCCATTTCACTCAGTCACTGCCTGCCATTTCACTCAGTCACTGCGTCTCATTTCCCTCAGTCACTGCATCTCATTTCCCTAGGTCACTGCATCCCTTTTCCATCAGTCATTGCATCCCTTTTCCATCAGTCACTGTATCTCATTTCACTCAGCCACTGCACCCCATTTCATTCAGTCACTACATCCCACTTCACTCAGTCACTGCATCCCATTTCACTCAGTCACGGCATCCCATTTCCCTCTTGACTGCATCCCATTTCACTCAGTCACTGCCTCCCATTTCACTCAGACACTGCCTCCCACTTCACTCAGTCACTGCCTCGCATTTCAGTCCGTCACTCCCTCCCATTCCAGTCAGTCACTCCCTCCCATTTCAGTCACTCCCTCTCATTTCAGTCAGTCACTGCATCCCATTTCCCTCAGTCACTACATCCCATTTCCCACATTCACTGCATCACATTTCACTCAGTCAGTGCATCCCATTGCCCTCAGTCACTGCATCACATGACACTCAGTCACTGCATCCCATTTCATGCAGTCACTGCATCCCATTTCAGCCAGTCACTGCATCCCATTTCACACAGTCACTGCATCCCATTTCACTCAGTCACTGCATCTCCTTTCGCCATTAACTGCATCGCATTTCACTCAGTCACTGCATCACATTACCCTCAGTCACAGCATCCCATTTCACTCTGTCACTCCCTCCCATTTCAGTCAGTCACTCCCTCCCATTTCCCCCAGTCACTGCATCCCATTTCCCACATTCACTCAATCTCCTTTCCTTCAATCACTGCATCCCATTTAACCGAGACAGTGAATACTATTCAGCTGAGACAGTGCATCCATTTCCGTCAGTCACCGCACCCCATTCCCCACAGTCACCGTATTCCATGTCCCTCAGTCACTGCATCCCATTTCACTCAGTCAGTCCGTCCCATTTCAGTCAGTCACTACCTCCCATTTCAGTCAGTCACTGCATCCTATTTTACTTGGTCACTGCGTCCCATTTCACTCAGTCAGTGCGTCCCAGTTCCCAAAATCACTGCCTCCCATTTCATTCAGTCACTGCATCCCATTTCACTCAGTCACTGCAACCCATTTCCCACCATCACTGCAACGCATTTCCCACCGTCATTGCAACCCATTTCCCACCGTCACTGCAACGCATTTCCCACCGTCACTGCAACCCATTTCCCACAGTCACTGCAACTCCTTTCCCTCAGTTACAGCATCCCATTTCAGTCAGTCAGAGCATCCCATTTCACTCAGTCAGAGCATAGCATTACACTCAGCCACTGCATCCCATTTCACTCAGCCACTGCATCCCATTTCACTCAGTCACTGCATCCCATTTCACTCAGTCACTGCCTCCCATTTCACTCAGTCACTGCCTCCCATTTCAGTCAGTCATTCCCTCCCATTTCAGTCACTCCCCCCATTTCCCTCAGTCACTGCGTCCCATTTCCCTCAGTCACTGCGTCCCATTTCCAGAAGTCACTGCGTCCCATTTCTCTCAGTCACTACATCCAATTTCACGCAGTCACTGCATCCCATTTCACGCAGTCACTACATCACATGTCACTCAGTCTCTGCACCCCATTACACTCAGTCGCTGCATCCCATTTCCCACAGTCACAGCATCTCCTTTGCTCAGTCACTGCATCCCATTTCACTCTGTCACTGCGGCCCATTTCCCTCAGTCAGTGCAACCCAATTCCCAAAGTCACTGCAACCCATTTCCCACAGTCACTGCATCTCCTTTCCTTCAGTTACTGCTGCCCACTTCACTAAGTTGCTGCATCACATTACCCTCAGTCACGGCATCCCATTACACTCAGTCACTGCATCCCATTACAGTCAGGAGACTGCATCCCATTACAGTCAGGAGAATGCATCCCATTACACTCAGGAGAATGCATCCCATTACACTCAGTCACTAAATCCCATGACACTCAGTCATGGCATCCCATTTCACTCAGTCACTGCATCCCATTTCACTCAGTCACTCCCTCCCATTTCAGTCACTCCCCCCACTTCACTCTGTCACTGCAACCCATTTCCCACAGTCACTGCAACCCATTTCCCACAGTCACTGCATCTCCTTTCCCTCCGTCACAGCATCCCATTTCACTCAGTCAGAGCATCCCATTTCACTCAGTCACTGCATCCCATTTAACTGAGACAGTGAATCTCATTGAACTGAGACGGTGCATCTCATTTCCCTCAGTCACTGCATCTCATTTCCCTCAGTCACTGCATCTCATTTCCCTCCGTCACAGCATCCCATCTGTTCAGTCACAGCATTGCACTTGACTCAGTCACTACATCCTATTTAACGGAGACAGTGAATCCTATTCAAATGAGACAGTGCATCCATTTCCCTCAGTCACCGCTTCCCATGACCCTCAGTCACTGCTTCCCATGACCCTCAGTCACTGCTTCCCATGAACCTCACTCACTGCTTCCCATGAACCTCACTCACTGCTTCCCATGAACTTCACTCACTGCTTCCCATTTCACTCGGTCACTGCATCCCATTACCCTCAGTCACTGCATCCCATTACCCTCAGTCACTGCTTCCCATTACCCCAGTCACTGCATCACATTACCCTCAGTCACACCCTCCCATTTCAGTGAGTCACACCCTCCCATTTCAGTGAGTCACACGCTCCCATTTCAGACAGTCACTGCATCCCATGTCCCCAGAGTCACTGCGTCCCATTACACTCAGTCACTGCATCATATTTCCCTCAGTCACTGCATCACATTTCACTCAGTCTCTGCTTCCAATTTCCCTCAGTCACTGCAAACCATTTCTGACAGTCACTGCAACCCATTTCACACAGTCACTGCATCTCCTTCCCCTCAGTCACTGCATCTCATTTCCCTCAGTCACTGCATCGCATTGTCCTCAGTCACGGCATTCCATTACACGCAGTCACTGCATCCTATTTCCCTCAGTCACTGCATCCCAATTCACTCAGTCACTGCATCCCATTTCACGCAGCCACTGCACCCCACTTCACTCAGTCACCGCATCCCATTTCACTCAGTCACTGCATCTCATTTCCTTCAGTCACTGCATCTCATTTCCCTCCGTCACAGCATCCCATCTGTTCAGTCACAGCATTGCATTTGACTCAGTCACTACATCCTATTTAACGGAGACAGTGAATCCTATTCAAATGAGACAGTGCATCCATTTCCCTCAATCACCGCTTCCCATGACCCTCAGTCACTGCTTCCCATGACCCTCAGTCACTGCTTCCATGAACCTCACTCACTGCTTCCCATGAACCTCACTCACTGCTTCCCATGAACTTCACTCACTGCTTCCCATTTCACTCGGTCACTGCATCCCATTACCCTCAGTCACTGCATCCCATTACCCTCAGTCACTGCTTCCCATTACCCCAGTCACTGCATCACATTACCCTCAGTCACACCCTCCCATTTCAGTGTCACACCCTCCCATTTCAGTGAGTCACACCCTCCCATTTCAGACAGTCACTGCATCCCATGTCCCCAGAGTCACTGCGTCCCATTACACTCAGTCACTGCATCATATTTCCCTCAGTCACTGCATCACATTTCACTCAGTCTCTGCTTCCAATTTCCCTCAGTCACTGCAAACCATTTCTGACAGTCACTGCAACCCATTTCACACAGTCACTGCATCTCATTTCCCTCAGTCACTGCATCGCATTGTCCTCAGTCACGGCATTCCATTACACGCAGTCACTGCATCCTATTTCACTCAGTCACTGCATCCCATTTCACGAAGCCACTGCACCCCACTTCACTCAGTCACCGCATCCCATTTCACTCAGTCACTGCATCCCATTTCACTCAGTCACTGCATCCCATTTCACTCAGTCACTGCATCCCATTTCACTCAGTCACTGCGTCCCATTTCACTCAGTCAGTGCATCCCATTTTCCTCATGCACTGCCTCCCACTTCAGTCAGTCACTGCCTCCCACTTCACGCAGTCACTGCCTCCCACTTCACGCAGTCACTGCATCCCATTTCACTCAGTCACTGCATCTCATTTCAATCAGTCACTTCATCCCATTTCACTCAGTCTCAGCATCCCATATCACTCAGGCACTGCATCCCATTTCCATCAGTCACTGCATCCCATTACACTCAGTCACTGCATCCCATTACCCTCAGTCATTGCATCCCATTTCCTTCAGTCACTGCATCCCATTTCACTCAGCCACTGCATCCCATTTCACTCAGCCACTGCATCCCATATCACACAGTCACTGCATCCCATTTCCCTCAGTCACTGCATCCCATTTCACTCAGCCACTGCATCCCATTTCACTCAGCCACTGCATCCCATTTCACTCAGTCACTGCATCCCATTTCACTCAGTCACTGCCTCCCATTTCACTCAGTCACTGCCTCCCATTTCAGTCAGTCACTCCCTCCCATTTCAGTCAATCCCCCCATTTCCCGCAGTCACTGCGTCCCATTTCCCTCAGTCACTGCGTCCCATTTCCCTCAGTCACTGCGTCCCATTTCTCTCAGTCACTACATCCAATTTCACGCTGTCACTGCATCCCATTTCACGCAGTCACTGCATCACATGTCACTCAGTCTCTGCACCCCATTACACTCAGTCGCTGCATCCCATTTCCCACAGTCACAGCATCTCCTTTGCTCAGTCACTGCATCCCATTTCACTCTGTCACTGCGGCCCATTTCCCTCAGTCAGTGCAACCCAATTCCCAAAGTCACTGCAACCCATTTCCCACAGTCACTGCATCTCCTTTCCTTCAGTTACTGCTGCCCACTTCACTAAGTTGCTGCATCACATTACCCTCAGTCACGGCATCCCATTACACTCAGTCACTGCATCCCATTACACTCTGGGGACTGCATCCCATTACAGTCAGGAGACTGCATCCCATTACAGTCAGGAGAATGCATCCCATTACACTCAGGAGAATGCATCCCATTACACTCAGTCACTAAATCCCATGACACTCAGTCATGGCATCCCATTTCACTCAGTCACTCCCTCCCATTTCAGTCACTCCCCCCACTTCACTCTGTCACTGCAACCCATTTCCCACAGTCACTGCAACCCATTTCCCACAGTCACTGCATCTCCTTTCCCTCCGTCACAGCATCCCATTTCACTCAGTCAGAGCATCCCATTTCACTCAGTCACTGCATCCCATTTAACTGAGACAGTGAAAATCATTGAACTGAGACGGTGCATCTCATTTCCCTCAGTCACTGCATCTCATTTCCCTCAGTCACTGCATCTCATTTCCCTCCGTCACAGCATCCCATCTGTTCAGTCACAGCATTGCATTTGACTCAGTCACTACATCCTATTTAACGCAGACAGTGAATCCTATTCAAATGAGACAGTGCATCCATTTCCCTCAGTCACCGCTTCCCATGACCCTCAGTCACTGCTTCCCATGACCCTCAGTCACTGCTTCCCATGAACCTCAGTCACTGCTTCCCATGAACCTCACTCACTGCTTCCCATGAACCTCACTCACTGCTTCCCATTTCACTCGGTCACTGCATCCCATTACCCTCAGTCACTGCATCCCATTACCCTCAGTCACTGCTTCCCATTACCCCAGTCACTGCATCACATTACCCTCAGTCACACCCTCCCATTTCAGTGAGTCACACCCTCCCATTTCAGTGAGTCACACCCTCCCATTTCAGACAGTCACTGCATCCCATGTCCCCAGAGTCACTGCGTCCCATTACACTCAGTCACTGCATCATATTTCCCTCAGTCACTGCATCACATTTCACTCAGTCTCTGCTTCCAATTTCCCTCAGTCACTGCAAACCATTTCTGACAGTCACTGCAACCCAATTCACACAGTCACTGCATCTCCTTCCCCTCAGTCACTGCATCTCATTTCCCTCAGTCACTGCATCGCATTGTCCTCAGTCACGGCATTCCATTACACGCAGTCACTGCATCCTATTTCCCTCAGTCACTGCATCCCAATTCACTCAGTCACTGCATCCCATTTCACGCAGCCACTGCACCCCACTTCACTCAGTCACCGCATCCCATTTCACTCAGTCACTGCATCCCATTTCACTCAGTCACTGCATCCCATTTCACTCAGTCACTGCGTCCCATTTCACTCAGTCAGTGCATCCCATTTTCCTCATGCACTGCCTCCCACTTCAGTCAGTCACTGCCTCCCACTTCACGCAGTCACTGCCTCCCACTTCACGCAGTCACTGCATCCCATTTCACTCAGTCACTGCATCTCATTTCAATCAGTCACTGCATCCCATTTCACTCAGTCTCAGCATCCCATATCACTCAGGCACTGCATCCCATTTCCATCAGTCACTGCATCCCATTACACTCAGTCACTGCATCCCATTACCCTCAGTCACTGCATCCCATTTCCTTCAGTCACTGCATCCCATTACACTCAGTCACTGCATCCCATTTCACTCAGTCACTGCATCCCTTTTAACGGAGACAGTGAATCCTATTCAACTGCAACAGTGAATCCATTTCCATCATCACCACACCCTATTCCCCACAGTCACGGCATCACATTACACTCCGTCACTGCATCCTATTTCCCTCAGTCACTGCGTCCCATTTCACTCAGTCAGTGCATCCCATTTCCGTCAGTCAGTGCATCCCATTTCCCTAGTCAGGGCGTCCCATTTCACTCAGTCACGACATCCCATTTCACGCAGCCACTGCATCCCATTTCACTCAGCACTGCACCCCATTTCACTCAATCACTGCATCTCCTTTCCTCAGTCACTGCATCCCATTTCCCTCAGTCACTGAATCCCATTTCACTCAGCCACTGCATCCCATTTCACTCAGCCACTGCATCCCATTTCACTCAGTCACTGCATCCCACTTCACTCAGTCACTGCCTCCCATTTCAGTCAGTCACTCCCTCCCATTTCAGTCAATCCCCCCATTTCCCTCAGTCACTGCGTCCCATTTCCCTCAGTCACTGCGTCCCATTTCCCTCAGTCACTGCGTCCCATTTCTCTCAGTCACTACATCCAATTTCACGCAGTCACTGCATCCCATTTCACGCAGTCACTGCATCACATGTCACTCAGTCTCTGCACCCCATTACACTCAGTCGCTGCATCCCATTTCCCACAGTCACAGCATCTCCTTTGCTCAGTCACTGCATCCCATTTCACTCTGTCACTGCGGCCCATTTCCCTCAGTCAGTGCAACCCAATTCCCAAAGTCACTGCAACCCATTTCCCACAGTCACTGCATCTCCTTTCCTTCAGTTACTGCTGCCCACTTCACTAAGTTGCTGCATCACATTACCCTCAGTCACGGCATCCCATTACACTCAGTCACTGCATCCCATTACAGTCAGGAGACTGCATCCCATTACAGTCAGGAGAATGCATCCCATTACACTCAGGAGAATGCATCCCATTACACTCAGTCACTAAATCCCATGACACTCAGTCATGGCATCCCATTTCACTCAGTCACTGCATCCCATTTCACTCAGTCACTCCCTCCCATTTCAGTCACTCCCCCCACTTCACTCTGTCACTGCAACCCATTTCCCACAGTCACTGCAACCCATTTCCCACAGTCACTGCATCTCCTTTCCCTCCGTCACAGCATCCCATTTCACTCAGTCAGAGCATCCCATTTCACTCAGTCACTGCATCCCATTTAACTGAGACAGTGAATCTCATTGAACTGAGACGGTGCATCTCATTTCCCTCAGTCACTGCATCTCATTTCCCTCAGTCACTGCATCTCATTTCCCTCCGTCACAGCATCCCATCTGTTCAGTCACAGCATTGCATTTGACTCAGTCACTACATCCTATTTAACGCAGACAGTGAATCCTATTCAAATGAGACAGTGCATCCATTTCCCTCAGTCACCGCTTCCCATGACCCTCAGTCACTGCTTCCCATGACCCTCAGTCACTGCTTCCCATGAACCTCACTCACTGCTTCCCATGAACCTCACTCACTGCTTCCCATGAACCTCACTCACTGCTTCCCATTTCACTCGGTCACTGCATCCCATTACCCTCAGTCACTGCATCCCATTACCCTCAGTCACTGCTTCCCATTACCCCAGTCACTGCATCACATTACCCTCAGTCACACCCTCCCATTTCAGTGAGTCACACCCACCCATTTCAGTGAGTCACACCCTCCCATTTCAGACAGTCACTGCATCCCATGTCCCCAGAGTCACTGCGTCCCATTACACTCAGTCACTGCATCATATTTCCCTCAGTCACTGCATCACATTTCACTCAGTCTCTGCTTCCAATTTCCCTCAGTCACTGCAAACCATTTCTGACAGTCACTGCAACCCATTTCACACAGTCACTGCATCTCCTTCCCCTCAGTCACTGCATCTCATTTCCCTCAGTCACTGCATCGCATTGTCCTCAGTCACGGCATTCCATTACACGCAGTCACTGCATCCTATTTCCCTCAGTCACTGCATCCCAATTCACTCAGTCACTGCATCCCATTTCACGCAGCCACTGCACCCCACTTCACTCAGTCACCGCATCCCATTTCACACAGTCACTGCATCCCATTTCACTCAGTCACTGCATCCCATTTCACTCAGTCACTGCATCCCATTTCACTCAGTCACTGCGTCCCATTTCACTCAGTCAGTGCATCCCATTTTCCTCATGCACTGCCTCCCACTTCAGTCAGTCACTGCCTCCCACTTCACGCAGTCACTGCATCCCATTACCCTCAGTCATTGCATCCCATTTCCTTCAGTCACTGCTTCCCATTTCACTCGGTCACTGCATCCCATTACCCTCAGTCACTGCATCCCATTACCCTCAGTCACTGCTTCCCATTACCCCAGTCACTGCATCACATTACCCTCAGTCACACCCTCCCATTTCAGTGAGTCACACCCTCCCATTTCAGTGAGTCACACCCTCCCATTTCAGACAGTCACTGCATCCCATGTCCCCAGAGTCACTGCGTCCCATTACACTCAGTCACTGCATCATATTTCCCTCAGTCACTGCATCACATTTCACTCAGTCTCTGCTTCCAATTTCCCTCAGTCACTGCAAACCATTTCTGACAGTCACTGCAACCCATTTCACACAGTCACTGCATCTCCTGCCCCTCAGTCACTGCATCTCATTTCCCTCAGTCACTGCATCGCATTGTCCTCAGTCACGGCATTCCATTACACGCAGTCACTGCATCCTATTTCCCTCAGTCACTGCATCCCAATTCACTCAGTCACTGCATCCCATTTCACGCAGCCACTGCACCCCACTTCACTCAGTCACCGCATCCCATTTCACTCAGTCACTGCATCCCATTTCACTCAGTCACTGCATCCCATTTCCCTCAGTCACTGCATCCCAATTCACTCAGTCACTGCATCCCATTTCACGCAGCCACTGCACCCCACTTCACTCAGTCACCGCATCCCATTTCACTCAGTCACTGCATCCCATTTCACTCAGTCACTGCATCCCATTTCACTCAGTCACTGCGTCCCATTTCACTCAGTCAGTGCATCCCATTTTCCTCATGCACTGCCTCCCACTTCAGTCAGTCACTGCCTCCCACTTCACGCAGTCACTGCCTCCCACTTCACGCAGTCACTGCATCCCATTTCACTCAGTCACTGCATCTCATTTCAATCAGTCACTGCATCCCATTTCACTCAGTCTCAGCATCCCATATCACTCAGGCACTGCATCCCATTTCCATCAGTCACTGCATCCCATTACACTCAGTCACTGCATCCCATTACCCTCAGTCACTGCATCCCATTTCCTTCAGTCACTGCATCCCATTACACTCAGTCACTGCATCCCATTTCACTCAGTCACTGCATCCCTTTTAACGGAGACAGTGAATCCTATTCAACTGCAACAGTGAATCCATTTCCATCATCACCACACCCTATTCCCCACAGTCACGGCATCACATTACACTCCGTCACAGCATCCTATTTCCCTCAGTCACTGCGTCCCATTTCACTCAGTCAGTGCATCCCATTTCCCTCAGTCAGTGCATCCCATTTCCCTCAGTCAGGGCGTCCCATTTCACTCAGTCACGACATCCCATTTCACGCAGCCACTGCATCCCATTTCACTCAGCACTGCACCCCATTTCACTCAATCACTGCATCTCCTTTCCTCAGTCACTGCATCCCATTTCCCTCAGTCACTGAATCCCATTTCACTCAGCCACTGCATCCCATTTCACTCAGCCACTGCATCCCATTTCACTCCGTCACTGCATCCCATTTCACTCAGTCACTGCATCCCATTTCACTCAGTCACTGCCTCCCATTTCACTCAGTCACTGCCTCCCATTTCAGTCAGTCACTCCCTCCCATTTCAGTCAATCCCCCCATTTCCCTCAGTCACTGCGTCCCATTTCCCTCAGTCACTGCGTCCCATTTCCCTCAGTCACTGCGTCCCATTTCTCTCAGTCACTACATCCAATTTCACGCAGTCACTGCATCCCATTTCACGCAGTCACTGCATCACATGTCACTCAGTCTCTGCACCCCATTACACTCAGTCGCTGCATCCCATTTCCCACAGTCACAGCATCTCCTTTGCTCAGTCACTGCATCCCATTTCACTCTGTCACTGCGGCCCATTTCCCTCAGTCAGTGCAACCCAATTCCCAAAGTCACTGCAACCCATTTCCCACAGTCACTGCATCTCCTTTCCTTCAGTTACTGCAGCCAACTTCACTAAGTTGCTGCATCACATTACCCTCAGTCACGGCATCCCATTACACTCAGTCACGGCATCCCATTACACTCAGTCACTGCATCCCATTACAGTCAGGAGACTGCATCCCATTACAGTCAGGAGAATGCATCCCATTACACTCAGGAGAATGCATCCCATTACACTCAGTCACTAAATCCCATGACACTCAGTCATGGCATCCCATTTCACTCAGTCACTGCATCCCATTTCACTCAGTCACTCCCTCCCATTTCAGTCACTCCCCCCACTTCACTCTGTCACTGCAACCCATTTCCCACAGTCACTGCAACCCATTTCCCACAGTCACTGCATCTCCTTTCCCTCCGTCACAGCATCCCATTTCACTCAGTCAGAGCATCCCATTTCACTCAGTCACTGCATCCCATTTAACTGAGACAGTGAATCTCATTGAACTGAGACGGTGCATCTCATTTCCCTCAGTCACTGCATCTCATTTCCCTCAGTCACTGCATCTCATTTCCCTCCGTCACAGCATCCCATCTGTTCAGTCACAGCATTGCATTTGACTCAGTCACTACATCCTATTTAACGCAGACAGTGAATCCTATTCAAATGAGACAGTGCATCCATTTCCCTCAGTCACCGCTTCCCATGACCCTCAGTCACTGCTTCCCATGACCCTCAGTCACTGCTTCCCATGAACCTCACTCACTGCTTCCCATGAACCTCACTCACTGCTTCCCATGAACCTCACTCACTGCTTCCCATTTCACTCGGTCACTGCATCCCATTACCCTCAGTCACTGCTTCCCATTACCCCAGTCACTGCATCACATTACCCTCAGTCACACCCTCCCATTTCAGTGAGTCACACCCACCCATTTCAGTGAGTCACACCCTCCCATTTCAGACAGTCACTGCATCCCATGTCCCCAGAGTCACTGCGTCCCATTACACTCAGTCACTGCATCATATTTCCCTCAGTCACTGCATCACATTTCACTCAGTCTCTGCTTCCAATTTCCCTTAGTCACTGCAAACCATTTCTGACAGTCACTGCAACCCATTTCACACAGTCACTGCATCTCCTTCCCCTCAGTCACTGCATCTCATTTCCCTCAGTCACTGCATCGCATTGTCCTCAGTCACGGCATTCCATTACACGCAGTCACTGCATCCTATTTCCCTCAGTCACTGCATCCCAATTCACTCAGTCACTGCATCCCATTTCACGCAGCCACTGCACCCCACTTCACTCAGTCACCGCATCCCATTTCACTCAGTCACTGCATCCCATTTCACTCAGTCACTGCATCCCATTTCACTCAGTCACTGCGTCCCATTTCACTCAGTCAGTGCATCCCATTTTCCTCATGCACTGCCTCCCACTTCAGTCAGTCACTGCCTCCCACTTCACGCAGTCACTGCCTCCCACTTCACGCAGTCACTGCATCCCATTTCACTCAGTCACTGCATCTCATTTCAATCAGTCACTGCATCCCATTTCACTCAGTCTCAGCATCCCATATCACTCAGGCACTGCATCCCATTTCCATCAGTCACTGCATCCCATTACACTCAGTCACTGCATCCCATTACCCTCAGTCACTGCATCCCATTTCCTTCAGTCACTGCATCCCATTACACTCAGTCACTGCATCCCATTTCACTCAGTCACTGCATCCCTTTTAACGGAGACAGTGAATCCTATTCAACTGCAACAGTGTATCCATTTCCATCATCACCACACCCTATTCCCCACAGTCACGGCATCACATTACACTCCATCACTGCATCCTATTTCCCTCAGTCACTGCGTCCCATTTCACTCAGTCAGTGCATCCCATTTCCCTCAGTCAGTGCATCCCATTTCCCTCAGTCAGGGCGTCCCATTTCACTCAGTCACGACATCCCATTTCACGCAGCCACTGCATCCCATTTCACTCAGCACTGCACCCCATTTCACTCAATCACTGCATCTCCTTTCCTCAGTCACTGCATCCCATTACACTCAGTCACTGCATCCCATTACCCTCAGCCACTGCATCCCATTTCACTCAGTCACTGCATCCCATTTCCCTCAGTAACTGCATCCCATTTCCCTCAGTCACTGCATCCCATTTCATTCAGTCACTGCACCCCAGTTCACTCAGTCAGTGCATCCCATTTCCCTCAGTCACTGCAACCTATTTCCCACAGTCACTGCATCTGCTATCCCTCAGTCACAGCATCCCAATTCACTGAGACAGTGAATCTCATTGAACTGAAACGGTGCATCCCCTTACCCTCAGTCACTGCATCTCCTTTCCCTCAGACACTGCATCTCATTTCCCTCAGTCACTGCATCCCATTTCCATCAGTCACTTCATCCCATTTCACTCAGCCACTGCATCCCATTTCACTCAGCCACTGCATCCCATTTCACTCAGCCACTTCATCCCATTTCACTCAGCCACTTCATCCCATTCACTCAGTCACTGCATCACATTTCATGCAGTCTCAGCACCCCATTTCACTCAGTCACTGCTTCTCCTTTCCCATAGTCACTGCATCACATTACCCTCAGTCACTGCATCCCATTTCCCTCATTCACTGCATCCCATTTCACTCAGTCACTGCCTGCCATTTCACTCAGTCACTGCGTCTCATTTCCCTCAGTCACTGCATCTCATTTCCCTAGGTCACTGCATCCCTTTTCCATCAGTCATTGCATCCCTTTTCCATCAGTCACTGCATCTCATTTCACTCAGCCACTGCACCCCATTTCATTCAGTCACTACATCCCACTTCACTCAGTCACTGCATCCCATTTCACTCAGTCACGGCATCCCATTTCCCTCGTGACTGCATCCCATTTCACTCAGTCACTGCCTCCCATTTCACTACACTGCCTCCCACTTCACTCAGTCACTGCCTCGCATTTCAGTCCGTCACTCCCTCCCATTCCAGTCAGTCACTCCCTCCCATTTCAGTCACTCCCTCTCATTTCAGTCAGTCACTGCATCCCATTTCCCTCAGTCACTACATCCCATTTCCCACATTCACTGCATCACATTTCACTCAGTCAGTGCATCCCATTGCCCTCAGTCACTGCATCGCATGACACTCAGTCACTGCATCCCATTTCACGCAGTCACTGCATCCCATTTCACCCAGTCACTGCATCCCATTTCACTCAGTCACTGCATCTCCTTTCGCCATTAACTGCATCGCATTTCACTCAGTCACTGCATCACATTACCCTCAGTCACAGCATCCCATTTCACTCTGTCACTCCCTCCCATTTCAGTCAGTCACTCCCTCCCATTTCAGTCAGTCACTCCCTCCCATTTCCCCCAGTCACTGCATCCCATTTCCCACATTCACTCAATCTCCTTTCCTTCAATCACTGCATCCCATTTAACCGAGACAGTGAATACTATTCAGCTGAGACAGTGCATCCATTTCCGTCAGTCACCGCACCCCATTCCCCACAGTCACCGTATTCCATGTCCCTCAGTCACTGCATCCCATTTCACTCAGTCAGTCCGTCCCATTTCAGTCAGTCACTACCTCCCATTTCAGTCAGTCACTGCATCCTATTTTACTTGGTCACTGCGTCCCATTTCACTCAGTCAGTGCGTCCCATTTCCCTCAATCACTGCCTCCCATTTCACTCAGTCACTGCATCCCATTTCACTCAGTCACTGCAACCCATTTCCCACAGTCACTGCAACCCATTTCCCACCGTCACTGCAACCCATTTCCCACCGTCATTGCAACCCATTTCCCACCGTCATTGCAACCCATTTCCCACCGTCACTGCAACACATTTCCCACCGTCACTGCAACCCATTTCCCACAGTCACTGCAACTCCTTTCCCTCAGTTACAGCATCCCATTTCAGTCAGTCAGAGCATCCCATTTCACTCAGTCAGAGCATCGCATTACACTCAGTCACTGCATCCCATTTAACTGAGACAGTGAATCTCATTAAACTCAGACGGTGCATCCCATTCCCCTCAGTCACAGCATTTCATTTCCCACATTCACTGCATCTCATTTCACTCAGTCACTACATCCTATTTAACGGAGACAGTGAATCCTATTCAACTGAGACGGTGCATCTATTTCCCTTAGTCACCGCACGCTATTCCCCACAGTCACCGCATTCCATTACCCTCAGTCACCGCAACCCATTTCACTCAGTCACCGCGTCCCATTTCCCTCAGCCACGGCATCCCATTTCACTCAGTCACTGCATCGCATTTCACTCAGTCACTGCGTCTCATTTCACTCAGTCACTGCCTGCCATTTCACTCAGTCACTGCCTCCCACTTCACTCAGTCACTGCCTCCCAATTCACTCAGTCACTGCCTCCCAATTCACTCAGTCACTGCCTCCCAATTCACTCAGTCACTCCGTCCCATTTCAGTCAGTCACTACCTCCCATTTCAGTCAGTCACTGCAGCCTATTTCCCTCGGTCACCGCAACCCATTTCACTCAGTCACCGCGTCCCATTTGCCTCAGTTACTGCATCCCATTTCACTGAGTCACTGCATTCCACTTCCCTCAGTCACTGCATCCCATTTCACTCAGTCACTGCATCCCATTACCATCAGTCACTGCATCCCATGACCATCAGTCACTGCATCCCATTACCATCAGTCACTGCATCCAATTTCACTCAGTCACTGCATCCCATTTCACTCAGTCTCTGCATCCCATTTCACTCAGTCTCTGCCTCCCATTTCACTCAGTCACTGCATTACATTTCCCTCAGTCACTGCAACCCATTTCCCACAGTCACTGCAACCCATTTCCCACAGTCACTGCAACCCATTTCCCTCAGTCACAGCATCCCATTTCACACAGTCAGAGCATCCCATTTCATTCAGTAAGAGCATCCCATTTCCCTCAGTCAGAGCATCCCTTTTCCCACAGTCACTGCATCTACTTACCCTCAGTCACTGCATCTCATTTCCCTCAGTCACTGCATCTCATTTCCCTCAGTCACTGCATCCCATTTCACTCAGCCACTGCATCCCATTTCACTCAGCCACTGCATCCCATTTCACTCAGTCACTGCATCATATTCACTCAGTCATTGCATCCCATTTCACTCAGTCACAGCATTGCATTTGACTCAGTCACTACATCCTATTTAACGGAGACAGTGAATCCTATTCAACTGAGACAGTGCATCCATTTCACTCAGTTACCGCATCCCATTTCCATCAGTCACTGCATCCCATGACCCTCAGTCACTGAATCCCATGACCCTCAGTCACAGCATCCCATTTCCATCAGTCACAGCATCCCATTTCTCTCAGTGACTGCATCCCATTTCACTCAGTCACTACATCCCATTTCACTCAGTCACTGCATCTCATTTCACTCAGTCAGTGAATCCCATTACCCTCAGTCATTGCATCACATTTCACTCAGCCACAGCATCCCATTTCACTCAGCCACTATGTCATATTCACTCAGTCATTGCATCCCATTTCACTCAGTCACAGCATCCCACTTGACTCAGTCACGACATCCTATTTAACGGAGACATTGAATCCTATTCAACTGAGACAGGGCATCCATTTCCCTCTGTCACCGCACCCTATTCCACACCGACACTGCTTTCCATTTCCCTCAGTCACCACATCCCATGACCCTCACTCACTGCATCTCATGACCCTCAGTCACAGCATCCCATGACACTCAGTCATTGCTTCCCATGACCCTCAGTCACAGCATCTCCTTTGCTCAGTCACTGCAGCCCATTTCACTCAGTCGCTGCATCACATTACCCTCAGTCACTGCATCCCATTTCTAACAGTCACTGCATCCCGTTGCCACAGTCACTGCATCTTCTTTCCATCAGTCACTGCACCCATTTCCCACAGTCACAGCATCTCCTTTGCTCAGTCACTGCATCCCATTACCCTCAGTCACTGCAACCCATTACCCTCAGTCACAGCATCCCGTTTCCACAGTCACTGCATCTCCTTTCCCCAGGTCACTGCATCCCATCTCCACGGTCACTTGTACCCGTTTCATTCAATCACTGCCTCTCATTTCCATCACTCACTGCATCCCATTTCCAAAAGTCACCGCATCCTATTTACCTCAGTAACAGCATCCCATTTCCATCAGTCACTGCATCCCATTCCCCTCAGTCACTGCATCCCATTTCCCTCAGTCACTGCATCCCATTTCCATCAGTCACTGCATCCCACTTCACACAGTCATTGCAGCTCATTTCAGTCAGTCACTGCATCCCATTTCACTCAGTCACTGCACCCCATTTCACTCAGTCACCGCACCCCATTTCACTCAGTCACTGCACCCCAGTGGCATCAGACACTGCATTCAATTTCCATCAGTCACTGCATCTCACTTCACTCATTCACTGCATTCCATTTCCCTCAGTCACTGCATCCCATTTCCCACAGTCACTGCATCCCATTTCACACAGTCACAGCATCACATTTCACACAGTCACTTCATCCCGTTTCCCACAGTCACTGCATCCCATTTCACACAGTCACTTCATCCCGTTTCCCACAGTCACTGCATTCCATTACACGCAGTCACTGCATCCTATTTCCCTCAGTCACTGCATCCCAATTCACTCAGTCACTGCATCCCATTTCACGCAGCCACTGCACCCCACTTCACTCAGTCACCGCATCCCATTTCACTCAGTCACTGCATCCCATTTCACTCAGTCACTGCATCCCATTTCCCTCAGTCACTGCATCCCAATTCACTCAGTCACTGCATCCCATTTCACGCAGCCACTGCACCCCACTTCACTCAGTCACCGCATCCCATTTCACTCAGTCACTGCATCCCATTTCACTCAGTCACTGCATCCCATTTGACTCAGTCACTGCATCCCATTTCACTCAGTCACTGCGTCCCATTTCACTCAGTCAGTGCATCCCATTTTCCTCATGCACTGCCTCCCACTTCAGTCAGTCACTGCCTCCCACTTCACGCAGTCACTGCCTCCCACTTCACGCAGTCACTGCATCCCATTTCACTCAGTCACTGCATCTCATTTCAATCAGTCACTGCATCCCATTTCACTCAGTCTCAGCATCCCATATCACTCAGGCACTGCATCCCATTTCCATCAGTCACTGCATCCCATTACACTCAGTCACTGCATCCCATTACCCTCAGTCACTGCATCCCATTTCCTTCAGTCACTGTATCCCATTACACTCAGTCACTGCATCCCATTTCACTCAGTCACTGCATCCCTTTTAACGGAGACAGTGAATCCTATTCAACTGCAACAGTGAATCCATTTCCATCATCACCACACCCTATTCCCCACAGTCACGGCATCACATTACACTCCGTCACTGCATCCTATTTCCCTCAGTCACTGCGTCCCATTTCACTCAGTCAGTGCATCCCATTTCCCTCAGTCAGTGCATCCCATTTCCCTCAGTCAGGGCGTCCCATTTCACTCAGTCACGACATCCCATTTCACGCAGCCACTGCATCCCATTTCACTCAGCACTGCACCCCATTTCACTCAATCACTGCATCTCCTTTCCTCAGTCACTGCATCCCATTTCCCTCAGTCACTGAATCCCATTTCACTCAGCCACTGCATCCCATTTCACTCAGCCACTGCATCCCATTTCACTCCGTCACTGCATCCCATTTCACTCAGTCACTGCATCCCATTTCACTCAGTCACTGCATCCCATTTCACTCAGTCACTGCCTCCCATTTCAGTCAGTCACTCCCTCCCATTTCAGTCAATCCCCCCATTTCCCTCAGTCACTGCGTCCCATTTCCCTCAGTCACTGCGTCCCATTTCCCTCAGTCACTGCGTCCCATTTCTCTCAGTCACTACATCCAATTTCACGCAGTCACTGCATCCCATTTCACGCAGTCACTGCATCACATGTCACTCAGTCTCTGCACCCCATTACACTCAGTCGCTGCATCCCATTTCCCACAGTCACAGCATCTCCTTTGCTCAGTCACTGCATCCCATTTCACTCTGTCACTGCGGCCCATTTCCCTCAGTCAGTGCAACCCAATTCCCAAAGTCACTGCAACCCATTTCCCACAGTCACTGCATCTCCTTTCCTTCAGTTACTGCAGCCCACTTCACTAAGTTGCTGCATCACATTACCCTCAGTCACGGCATCCCATTACACTCAGTCACGGCATCCCATTACACTCAGTCACTGCATCCCATTACAGTCAGGAGACTGCATCCCATTACAGTCAGGAGAATGCATCCCATTACACTCAGGAGAATGCATCCCATTACACTCAGTCACTAAATCCCATGACACTCAGTCATGGCATCCCATTTCACTCAGTCACTGCATCCCATTTCACTCAGTCACTCCCCCCCATTTCAGTCACTCCCCCCACTTCACTCTGTCACTGCAACCCATTTCCCACAGTCACTGCAACCCATTTCCCACAGTCACTGCATCTCCTTTCCCTCCGTCACAGCATCCCATTTCACTCAGTCAGAGCATCCCATTTCACTCAGTCACTGCATCCCATTTAACTGAGACAGTGAATCTCATTGAACTGAGACGGTGCATCTCATTTCCCTCAGTCACTGCATCTCATTTCCCTCAGTCACTGCATCTCATTTCCCTCCGTCACAGCATCCCATCTGTTCAGTCACAGCATTGCATTTGACTCAGTCACTACATCCTATTTAACGCAGACAGTGAATCCTATTCAAATGAGACAGTGCATCCATTTCCCTCAGTCACCGCTTCCCATGACCCTCAGTCACTGCTTCCCATGACCCTCAGTCACTGCTTCCCATGAACCTCACTCACTGCTTCCCATGAACCTCACTCACTGCTTCCCATGAACCTCACTCACTGCTTCCCATTTCACTCGGTCACTGCATCCCATTACCCTCAGTCACTGCTTCCCATTACCCCAGTCACTGCATCACATTACCCTCAGTCACACCCTCCCATTTCAGTGAGTCACACCCACCCATTTCAGTGAGTCACACCCTCCCATTTCAGACAGTCACTGCATCCCATGTCCCCAGAGTCACTGCGTCCCATTACACTCAGTCACTGCATCATATTTCCCTCAGTCACTGCATCACATTTCACTCAGTCTCTGCTTCCAATTTCCCTCAGTCACTGCAAACCATTTCTGACAGTCACTGCAACCCATTTCACACAGTCACTGCATCTCCTTCCCCTCAGTCACTGCATCTCATTTCCCTCAGTCACTGCATCGCATTGTCCTCAGTCACGGCATTCCATTACACGCAGTCACTGCATCCTATTTCCCTCAGTCACTGCATCCCAATTCACTCAGTCACTGCATCCCATTTCACGCAGCCACTGCACCCCACTTCACTCAGTCACCGCATCCCATTTCACTCAGTCACTGCATCCCATTTCACTCAGTCACTGCATCCCATTTCACTCAGTCACTGCGTCCCATTTCACTCAGTCAGTGCATCCCATTTTCCTCATGCACTGCCTCCCACTTCAGTCAGTCACTGCCTCCCACTTCACGCAGTCACTGCCTCCCACTTCACGCAGTCACTGCATCCCATTTCACTCAGTCACTGCATCTCATTTCAATCAGTCACTGCATCCCATTTCACTCAGTCTCAGCATCCCATATCACTCAGGCACTGCATCCCATTTCCATCAGTCACTGCATCCCATTACACTCAGTCACTGCATCCCATTACCCTCAGTCACTGCATCCCATTTCCTTCAGTCACTGCATCCCATTACACTCAGTCACTGCATCCCATTTCACTCAGTCACTGCATCCCTTTTAACGGAGACAGTGAATCCTATTCAACTGCAACAGTGTATCCATTTCCATCATCACCACACCCTATTCCCCACAGTCACGGCATCACATTACACTCCATCACTGCATCCTATTTCCCTCAGTCACTGCGTCCCATTTCACTCAGTCAGTGCATCCCATTTCCCTCAGTCAGTGCATCCCATTTCCCTCAGTCAGGGCGTCCCATTTCACTCAGTCACGACATCCCATTTCACGCAGCCACTGCATCCCATTTCACTCAGCACTGCACCCCATTTCACTCAATCACTGCATCTCCTTTCCTCAGTCACTGCATCCCATTACACTCAGTCACTGCATCCCATTACCCTCAGCCACTGCATCCCATTTCACTCAGTCACTGCATCCCATTTCCCTCAGTAACTGCATCCCATTTCCCTCAGTCACTGCATCCCATTTCATTCAGTCACTGCACCCCAGTTCACTCAGTCAGTGCATCCCATTTCCCTCAGTCACTGCAACCTATTTCCCACAGTCACTGCATCTGCTATCCCTCAGTCACAGCATCCCAATTCACTGAGACAGTGAATCTCATTGAACTGAAACGGTGCATCCCCTTACCCTCAGTCACTGCATCTCCTTTCCCTCAGACACTGCATCTCATTTCCCTCAGTCACTGCATCCCATTTCCATCAGTCACTTCATCCCATTTCACTCAGCCACTGCATCCCATTTCACTCAGCCACTGCATCCCATTTCACTCAGCCACTTCATCCCATTTCACTCAGCCACTTCATCCCATTCACTCAGTCACTGCATCACATTTCATGCAGTCTCAGCACCCCATTTCACTCAGTCACTGCTTCTCCTTTCCCATAGTCACTGCATCACATTACCCTCAGTCACTGCATCCCATTTCCCTCATTCACTGCATCCCATTTCACTCAGTCACTGCCTGCCATTTCACTCAGTCACTGCGTCTCATTTCCCTCAGTCACTGCATCTCATTTCCCTAGGTCACTGCATCCCTTTTCCATCAGTCATTGCATCCCTTTTCCATCAGTCACTGCATCTCATTTCACTCAGCCACTGCACCCCATTTCATTCAGTCACTACATCCCACTTCACTCAGTCACTGCATCCCATTTCACTCAGTCACGGCATCCCATTTCCCTCGTGACTGCATCCCATTTCACTCAGTCACTGCCTCCCATTTCACTACACTGCCTCCCACTTCACTCAGTCACTGCCTCGCATTTCAGTCCGTCACTCCCTCCCATTCCAGTCAGTCACTCCCTCCCATTTCAGTCACTCCCTCTCATTTCAGTCAGTCACTGCATCCCATTTCCCTCAGTCACTACATCCCATTTCCCACATTCACTGCATCACATTTCACTCAGTCAGTGCATCCCATTGCCCTCAGTCACTGCATCGCATGACACTCAGTCACTGCATCCCATTTCACGCAGTCACTGCATCCCATTTCACCCAGTCACTGCATCCCATTTCACTCAGTCACTGCATCTCCTTTCGCCATTAACTGCATCGCATTTCACTCAGTCACTGCATCACATTACCCTCAGTCACAGCATCCCATTTCACTCTGTCACTCCCTCCCATTTCAGTCAGTCACTCCCTCCCATTTCAGTCAGTCACTCCCTCCCATTTCCCCCAGTCACTGCATCCCATTTCCCACATTCACTCAATCTCCTTTCCTTCAATCACTGCATCCCATTTAACCGAGACAGTGAATACTATTCAGCTGAGACAGTGCATCCATTTCCGTCAGTCACCGCACCCCATTCCCCACAGTCACCGTATTCCATGTCCCTCAGTCACTGCATCCCATTTCACTCAGTCAGTCTGTCCCATTTCAGTCAGTCACTACCTCCCATTTCAGTCAGTCACTGCATCCTATTTTACTTGGTCACTGCGTCCCATTTCACTCAGTCAGTGCGTCCCATTTCCCTCAATCACTGCCTCCCATTTCACTCAGTCACTGCATCCCATTTCACTCAGTCACTGCAACCCATTTCCCACAGTCACTGCAACCCATTTCCCACCGTCACTGCAACCCATTTCCCACCGTCATTGCAACCCATTTCCCACCGTCATTGCAACCCATTTCCCACCGTCACTGCAACACATTTCCCACCGTCACTGCAACCCATTTCCCACAGTCACTGCAACTCCTTTCCCTCAGTTACAGCATCCCATTTCAGTCAGTCAGAGCATCCCATTTCACTCAGTCAGAGCATCGCATTACACTCAGTCACTGCATCCCATTTAACTGAGACAGTGAATCTCATTAAACTCAGACGGTGCATCCCATTCCCCTCAGTCACAGCATTTCATTTCCCACATTCACTGCATCTCATTTCACTCAGCCACTGCATCGCATTTCACTCAGTCACTACATCCTATTTAACGGAGACAGTGAATCCTATTCAACTGAGACGGTGCATCTATTTCCCTTAGTCACCGCACGCTATTCCCCACAGTCACCGCATTCCATTACCCTCAGTCACCGCAACCCATTTCACTCAGTCACCGCGTCCCATTTCCCTCAGCCACGGCATCCCATTTCACTCAGTCACTGCATCGCATTTCACTCAGTCACTGCGTCTCATTTCACTCAGTCACTGCCTGCCATTTCACTCAGTCACTGCCTCCCACTTCACTCAGTCACTGCCTCCCAATTCACTCAGTCACTGCCTCCCAATTCACTCAGTCACTGCCTCCCAATTCACTCAGTCACTCCGTCCCATTTCAGTCAGTCACTACCTCCCATTTCAGTCAGTCACTGCAGCCTATTTCCCTCGGTCACCGCAACCCATTTCACTCAGTCACCGCGTCCCATTTGCCTCAGTTACTGCATCCCATTTCACTGAGTCACTGCATTCCACTTCCCTCAGTCACTGCATCCCATTTCACTCAGTCACTGCATCCCATTACCATCAGTCACTGCATCCCATGACCATCAGTCACTGCATCCCATTACCATCAGTCACTGCATCCAATTTCACTCAGTCACTGCATCCCATTTCACTCAGTCTCTGCATCCCATTTCACTCAGTCTCTGCCTCCCATTTCACTCAGTCACTGCATTACATTTCCCTCAGTCACTGCAACCCATTTCCCACAGTCACTGCAACCCATTTCCCACAGTCACTGCAACCCATTTCCCTCAGTCACAGCATCCCATTTCACACAGTCAGAGCATCCCATTTCATTCAGTAAGAGCATCCCATTTCCCTCAGTCAGAGCATCCCTTTTCCCACAGTCACTGCATCTACTTACCCTCAGTCACTGCATCTCATTTCCCTCAGTCACTGCATCTCATTTCCCTCAGTCACTGCATCCCATTTCACTCAGCCACTGCATCCCATTTCACTCAGCCACTGCATCCCATTTCACTCAGTCACTGCATCATATTCACTCAGTCATTGCATCCCATTTCACTCAGTCACAGCATTGCATTTGACTCAGTCACTACATCCTATTTAACGGAGACAGTGAATCCTATTCAACTGAGACAGTGCATCCATTTCACTCAGTTACCGCATCCCATTTCCATCAGTCACTGCATCCCATGACCCTCAGTCACTGAATCCCATGACCCTCAGTCACAGCATCCCATTTCCATCAGTCACAGCATCCCATTTCTCTCAGTGACTGCATCCCATTTCACTCAGTCACTACATCCCATTTCACTCAGTCACTGCATCTCATTTCACTCAGTCAGTGAATCCCATTACCCTCAGTCATTGCATCACATTTCACTCAGCCACAGCATCCCATTTCACTCAGCCACTATGTCATATTCACTCAGTCATTGCATCCCATTTCACTCAGTCACAGCATCCCACTTGACTCAGTCACGACATCCTATTTAACGGAGACATTGAATCCTATTCAACTGAGACAGGGCATCCATTTCCCTCTGTCACCGCACCCTATTCCACACCGACACTGCTTTCCATTTCCCTCAGTCACCACATCCCATGACCCTCACTCACTGCATCTCATGACCCTCAGTCACAGCATCCCATGACACTCAGTCATTGCTTCCCATGACCCTCAGTCACAGCATCTCCTTTGCTCAGTCACTGCAGCCCATTTCACTCAGTCGCTGCATCACATTACCCTCAGTCACTGCATCCCATTTCTAACAGTCACTGCATCCCGTTGCCACAGTCACTGCATCTTCTTTCCATCAGTCACTGCACCCATTTCCCACAGTCACAGCATCTCCTTTGCTCAGTCACTGCATCCCATTACCCTCAGTCACTGCAACCCATTACCCTCAGTCACAGCATCCCGTTTCCACAGTCACTGCATCTCCTTTCCCCAGGTCACTGCCTCCCATCTCCACGGTCACTTGTACCCGTTTCATTCAATCACTGCCTCTCATTTCCATCACTCACTGCATCCCATTTCCAAAAGTCACCGCATCCTATTTACCTCAGTAACAGCATCCCATTTCCATCAGTCACTGCATCCCATTCCCCTCAGTCACTGCATCCCATTTCCCTCAGTCACTGCATCCCATTTCCATCAGTCACTGCATCCCACTTCACACAGTCATTGCAGCTCATTTCAGTCAGTCACTGCATCCCATTTCACTCAGTCACTGCACCCCATTTCACTCAGTCACCGCACCCCATTTCACTCAGTCACTGCACCCCAGTGGCATCAGACACTGCATTCAATTTCCATCAGTCACTGCATCTCACTTCACTCATTCACTGCATTCCATTTCCCTCAGTCACTGCATCCCATTTCCCACAGTCACTGCATCCCATTTCACACAGTCACAGCATCACATTTCACACAGTCACTTCATCCCGTTTCCCACAGTCACTGCATCCCATTTCCCACAGTCACTGCATCCCATTTCCCTCAGTCACTGCATCCCATTTCACTCAGTCACTGCATCCCATTTCACTCAGTCACTGCATCCCATTTCCCTCAGTCACTGCATCCCATTTCACGCAGACACTGCATCCCATTTCACACAGACACTGCACCCCATTTCACGCAGTCACTGCATCACATTTCACTCAGTCACTGCACCCCATTTCACTCAGTCACTGCAGCCAATTTCACTCATTCACAGCTTCCCATTTCACTCATTCACAGCTTCCCATTTCACTCAGTCACTGCATGCCATTTCCCACAGTGACTGCATCTCCTTTCCATCAGTCAACGCATCGCATTTCACTCAGTCACTACATCCCATTTCATTCAGTCACTGCATCCATTTCCCCACAGTCTCCGCATCACATTTCACAGAGAAACGGCGTCCCATTTCACTTATCCACTGCAACCCGTTACCCTCAGTCACAGCATCCCGTTTCCACAGTCACTGCATCTCCTTTCCCCACATCACTGCATCCCATCTCCACGGTCGCTTGTACCCGTTTCATTCAATCACTGCCTCTCATTTCCATCACTCACTGCATCCCATTTCCAAAAGTCACTGCATCCTATTTACCTCAGTAACTGCATCCCATTTCCCTCAGTCACTGCATCCCAATTCCCTCAGTCAGTGCATCCCATTTCCCTCAGTCAGTGCATCCCATTTCATTTCGTCACTGCATCCCAGTTCAATCAGTCACTGCATCCCATTTCCCTCAGTCAGTGCATACCATTTCGCTCAGTCACTGCATCCCATTTCCATCAGTCACTGCATCCCATGTCACTCAGACAATGCATCCCATTTCACTCAGACACTGCATCCCATTTCCCTCAGTCACTGCATCACATTCCCGTCAGTCACTGCATCCCATTACCCTCAGTCACAGCATGCCATTTCCCACAGTGACTGCATCCCATTTCATTCAGTCACTGCATCCCAGTTCACTCAGTCACTGCATCCCATTCCCCTCAGTCACTGCATCCGATTCCCCTCAGTCACTACATCCCATTTAGCTCAGTCACTGCATCCCATTTCACTCAGTCACTGCATCCCAGTTCACTCAGTCACTGCATCCCAGTTCACTCAGTCGCTGCATCCCATTCCCCTCAGTCGCTGCATCCCATTCCCCTCAGTCAGTGCATCCCATTTCCCACAGTCCCTGCAGCCCATTTAACAGTCACTGCATCCCATTTCACTCAGTCACTGCATCCCAGGACACTCAGTCACTGCATCCCCGTTCACTCAGCCACTGCATCCCAGTTCACTCAGCCACTGCATCCCAGTTCACTCAGTCACTGCATCCCATTTCACTCAGTCACTGCATCCCATTTCACTCAGTCACTGCATCCTATTCCCCTCAGTAACTGCATCCCATTTCCCTCAGTCACTGCATCCCATTTCCCTCAGTCAGTGCATCCCATTTCCCTCAGTCAGTGCATCCCATTTCCCTCAGTCAGGGCATCCCACTTCATTTCGTCACTGCATCCCAGTTCAATCAGTCACTGCATCCCATTTCCCTCAGTCAGTGCATACCATTTCGCTCCGTCACTGCATCCCATTTCCATCAGTCACTGCATCCCATTTCACTCAGACACTGCATCCCATTTCCCTCAGTCACAGCATCCCATTTCGCTCAGTCACTACATCCCATTTAGCTCAGTCACTGCATCCCATTTCACTCAGTCACTGCATCCCAATTCACTCAGTCGCTGCATCCCAGTTCACTCAGTCGCTGCATCCCATTCCCCTCAGTCAGTGCATCCCATTTCCCACAGTCCCTGCAGCCCATTTAACAGTCACTGCATCCCATTTCACTCAGTCACTGCATCCCAGGACACTCAGTCACTGCATCCTCGTTCACTCAGCCACTGCATCCCAGTTCACTCAGCCACTGCATCCCAGTTCACTCAGTCACTGCATCCCAGTTCACTCAGTCACTGCATCCCATTTCACTCAGTCACTGCATCCCATTCCCCTCAGTCAGTGCGTCCCATTCCGCTCAGTCACTGCATCCCATTCCCCTCAGTCACTGCAGCCCATTTAACAGTCACTGCATCCCAGGTCACTCAGTCACTGCATCCCCGTTCACTCAATCACTGCATCCCAGTTCACTCAGTCACTGCATCCCATTTCCCACAGTCCCTGCAGCCCATTTAACAGTCAATGCATCGCATTCCAATCTGTCACTGCATCGCATTTCCCTCACTCACTGAATCTCATTTCACGGAGTCACTGCATCGAATTTCACTCAGTCTCTGCATCCCATTTCCTTCAGACACTGCATCCCACTTCACACAGTCATTGCAGCTCATTTCACTCAGTCACTGCATCCCATTTCACTCAGTCACTGCATCCCATTTCCCACAGTCACTGCATCCCATTTCCCACAGTCACTGCATCCCATTTCACTCCGTCACTGCATTCAATTTCCATCAGTCACTGCATTAAATTTCCATCAGTCACTGCAATGCATTCCACTCTGTTACAGCATCCCATTTCACTCAGTCTCTGCATCCCATTTCCCTCAGTCACTGCATCCCATTTCATGCAGTCACTGCATCCCATTTCATGCAGACACTGCATCCCATTTCACGCAGTCACTACATCACATTTCAGGCAGTCACTGCACCCCATTTCACTCAGTCACTGCAGCCCATTTCACTCATTCACAGCTTCCCATTTCACTCATTCACAGCTTCACATTTCAATCAGTCACTGCATGCCATTTCCCACAGTGACTGCATCTCCTTTCCATCAGTCAGTGCATCCCATTTCCTACAGTCCCTGCAGCCCATTTAACAGTCACTGCATCCCATTTCACTCAGTCACTGCATCCCAGGACACTCAGTCACTGCATCCCAGTTCACTCAGCCACTGCATCCCAGTTCACTCAGTCACTGCATCCCAGTTCACTCAGTCACTGCATCCCATTCCCCTCAGTCAGTGCATCCCATTTCCCACAGTCCCTGCAGCCCATTTGACAGTCAATGCATCGCATTCCAATCTGTCACTGCATCGCATTTCCCTCACTCACTGCATCCCATTTCCCACAGTCACTGCATCCCATTTCCCTCAGTCACTGCATCCCATTTCACGCAGTCACTGCATCCCATTTCACTCCGTCACTGCATCCCATTTCACTCCGTCACTGCATTCAATTTCCATCAGTCACTGCATTCAATTTCCATCAGTCACTGCAATGCTTTCCACTCTGTTACTGCATCCCATTTCACTCAGTCACTGCATCCCATTTCACGCAGACACTGCATCCCATTTCACGCAGTCGAGGCATCACATTTCAGGCAGTCACTGCATCACATTTCAGGCAGTCACTGCATCACATTTCACGCAGTCACTGAATCACACATTTCACGCAGTCACGGCATAACATTTCACTCCGTCACTGCATCACATTTCACTCATTCACTGCATCCCATTTCACGCAGTCACTGCATCCCATTTCACACAGTCCTGCATCCCGTTTCTCATCTGATGTGCATTCAAGTTCCGTCAGGTACTGCATCCCATTTCCTCAGTCACTGCATCCCATTTCCCTCAGTCACTGCGTCCCATTTCACTCAGTCACTGCATCCCATTTCACTCAGTCACTGCATCCCATTTCCCTCAGTCACTGTATCCCATTTCACTCAGACACTGCATCCCATTTCTCTCAGTCACTACATCCCATTTCCCACAGTCATTGCATCCAATTTCCATCTGTCACTACATCCCATTTCACTCAGTCACGGCATCCCATTTCCCTCAGTCACGGCATCCCATTTCCCTCGGTCACGGCATCCCATTTCCCTCGGTCACGGCATCCCATTTCACTCAGTCACTGCATCCCATTTAACGGAGACAGTGAATCCTATTCAACTGAGACAGTGAATGTATTTCCATCAATCACCACACCCAATTCCACACAGTCACGGCATCCAATTTCACGCAGTCACAGCATCCCATTTCTCTCAGTCACGACATCCCATTTCCCACAGTCATTGCATCCGATTTCACTCTCTCACTGCATTCAATTTCCATCTGTCACTGCATCCCATTTCCATCAGTCACTGCATCCCATTTCACTCAGTCACGGCATCCCATTTCCATCAGTCACTGCATCCCGTTGCCACAGTCACTGCATCCCATTCCCATCAGTCACTGCATCCCATTTCCATCAGTCACTGCATCTCCTTTCCCTCAGTCACTGCATCCCATTTCACTCAGTCACTGCAGCCAATTTCACTCATTCACAGCTTCCCATTTCACTCATTCACAGCTTCCCATTGCACTCAGTCACTGCATCCCATTTCCCACAGTGACTGCATCTCCTTTCCATCAGTCAACGCATCACATTTCACTCAGTCACGGCATCCCATTTCATTCAGTCACTGTATCCATTTCCCCACAGTCTCCGCATCACATTTCACAGAGACACGGCGTCCCATTTCACTTAGCCACTGCAACCCGTTACCCTCAGTCACATCATCCCGTTTCCACAGTCACTGCACCTGCTTTCCCCAAGTCACTGCATCCCATCCCCACGGTCACTTGCACCCATTTCATTCAATCACTGCCTCCCATTTCCATCACTCACTGCATCCCATTTCCAAAAGTCACTGCATCCTATTTACCTCAGTAACTGCATCCCATTTCCCTCAGTCAATGCATCCCATTTCCCTCAGTCACTGCATCCCATTTCCCTCAGTCAGTGCATCCCATTTCCATCAGTCACTGCATCCCATTTCCCTCAGTCACTGCATCACATTGCCCTCAGTCACTGCATCCCATTTCCCACAGTGATTGCATCCCATTTCATTTAGTCACTGCATCCCAGTTCAATCAGTTCCTGCATCCCATTTCCCTCAGTCACTGCATCCCATTCCCGTCAGTCACTGCATCCCATTTCACTAAGTCACTGCATCCCATTTCAGTCAGTCACTGCATCCCATTTCACTCAGTCACTGCATCCCATTTCACTCAGACACTGCATCCCATTTCACTCAGACACTGCATCCCATTTCACTCAGACACTGCATCCCATTTCCCTCAGTCACTGCATCACATTACCCTCAGACACAGCAAGCAATTTCCCACAGTGACTGCATCCCATTTCATTCAGTCACTGCATCCCATTTTATTCAGTCACTGCATCCCATTCCCCTCAGTCACAGCATCCCATTTCGACAGTCACTGCATCCCATTTCGCTCAGTCACTGCATCCCATTTCACTCAGTCACTGCATCCCAGTAAGCTCAGTCGCTGCATCCCATTCCCCTCAGTCACTGCATCCCATTCCCCTCAGTCACTGCATCCCATTTCCCACAGTCCCTGCAGCCCATTTAACAGTCACTGCATCCCAGGACACTCAGTCACTGCATCCCCGTTCATTCAGTCACTGCATCCCAGTTCACTCAGTCACTGCATCCGAGATCATTCAGTCGCTGCATCCCAGTTCAATCAGTCGCTGCATCCCATTCCCCTCAGTCACTGCATCCCATTCCCCTCAGTCACTGCATCCCATTCCCCTCAGTCAGTGCATCCCGTTTCCCACAGTCCCTGCAGCCCATTTAACAGTCAATGCATCGCATTCCAATCTGTCACTGCATCGCATTTCCCTCACTCACTGCATCCCATTTCACGGAGTCACTGCATCGAATTTCACTCAGTCACTGCATCCCTTTTACCTCAGTCACTGCATCCCATTTCCCTCAGTAACAGCATCCCATTTCCGTCAGTCACTGCATCCCATTTCCCTCAGTCACTGCATCCCATTTCCCTCAGTAACTGCATCCCATTTCCCTCAGTCACTGCATCCCATTTCCATCAGACACTGCATCCCACTTCACACAGTCATTGCAGCTCATTTCACTCAGTCACTGCATCCCATTTCACTCAGTCACTGCATCCCAGGTCACTCAGTCACTGCATCCCAGTTCACTCAGTCACTGCATCCCATTTCACTCAGTCACTGCATCCCAGTTCGCTCAGTCACTGCATCCCATTCCCCTCAGTCACAGCATCCCATTTCCCACAGTCACTGCATCGCATTTCCCACAGTCACTGCATCCCATTTCCCACAGTCACTGCATCCCGTTTCCCTCAGTCACTGCATCCCATTTCACGCAGTCACTGCATCGCATTTCACGCAGTCACTGCATCCCATTTCACTCCGTCACTGCATTCAATTTCCATCAGTCACTGCATTCAATTTCCATCAGTCACTGCAATGCATTCCACTCTGTTACTGCATCTCAGTCACGGTATCCCATTTTACTCGGTCACTGCTTCCCAATTCTCTCAGTCACTACAACCCATTTCCCACAGTCATTGCAGCCAATTTCACTCTCTCACTGCATTCAATTTCCATCCGTCAGTGCATTCAATTTCCGTCAGTCACTGCATCGCATTTCACTCAGTCAGGGCATCCTATTTCACTCAGTCACTGCATCCCATTTCACTCCGTCACTGCATCCCATTTCACTCAGTCACTGCATCCCATTTCACTCAGTCACTGCATCCCATTTCCCACAGTCACTGCATCCCATTTCCATCAGTCACTGCATCCCGTTGCCACAGTCACTGCATCTCCTTTCCCTCATTCACTGCGTCCCATTTCACAGAGTCACTGCACCCCATTTCACTCAGTCACTGCAGCCCATTTCACTCAGTCACTGCAGCCCATTTCACTCATTCACAGCTTCCCATTTCACTCATTCACAGCTTCCCATTGCACTCAGTCACTGCATTCCATTTCCCACAGTGACTGCATCTCCTTTTCATCAGACAGCGCATCACATTTCACTCAGTCACTGCATCCCATTTCATTCAGTCACTGCATCCATTTCCCCACAGTCTCCGCATCACATTTCACAGAGACACGGCGTCCCATTTCACTTAGCCACCTCAACCCGTTACCCTCAGTTACAGCATCCAGTTTCCACAGTCACTGCATCTCCTTTCTCCAAGTCACTGCATCCCATCTCCACGGTCACTTGCACCCATTTCATTCAATCACTGCCCCGCATTTCCATCACTCACTGCATCCCATTTCCAAAAGTCACTGCTTACTATTTCCATCAGTAACTGCATCCCATTTCCCTCAGTCACTACATCCCATTTCCCACAGTCATTGCATCCAATTTCACTCTCTGACTGCATTCAATTTCCATCTGTCACTGCATCCCATTTCCCTCAGTAACTGCATCCCATTTCCCTCAGTCACGGCATCCCATTTCCCTCAGTCACTGCATCCCATTTAACGGAGACAGTGAATCCTATTCAACTGAGACAGTGAATGTATTTCCATCAGTCACCACACCCAATTCCCCACAGTCACGGCACCCCATTTCACTCAGTCACAGCATCCCAATTCTCTCAGTTACTACATCCCATTTCACTCAGTCACTGCATCCCATTTCCCACAGTCACTGCATCCCATTTCACTCGGTCACTGCATCCCATTGCCCTCAGTCACTGTATCCCATTTCACTCAGACACTGCATCCCATTTCCCACAGTAAACTGCATGCCATTTCTCTCAGTCACTATATCCCATTTCCCACAGTCACTGCATCCCATTTCACTCAGTCACTGCATCCCATTTAATGGAGAGAGTGAATCCTATTCAACTGAGACAGCAAATCCATTTCCATCAGTGACCGCGCAATATTCCCCACAGTCACGGCATCACATTACCCTCAGTCACTGCGTCCCATTACACTCAGTCACTGAGTCCCATTTCCCTCAGTCACTGCATCCCATTTCCCTCAGTCACTGCATCCCATTTCACTCAGTCACTGCATCGCATATCCCTCAGTCACTGTATCGCATATCCCTCAGTCACAGCATCGCATTTCCCTCAGTCACTGCATCGCATTTCCCTCAGTCACTGCATCGCATTTCACTCAGCCGCTGCATCCCATTTCACTCAGCTGCTGCATCCCCTTTAACGGAGACAGTGGATGCGATTCAACTGAGACAGTGCATCCATTTCCATCAGTCACAGCACCCTATACCCCACTGTCACCGCATTCCATTTCCCACAGTCACTGCATCCCATTTCACGCAGTCACTGCATCCCATTTCACGCAGTCACTGCATCCCATTTCACACAGTCCTGCATCCCCTTTCTCATCTGATGCTGCATTCAAGTTCCGTCAGGTACTGCATCCCATTTCCTCAGTCACTGCATCCCATTTCCCTCAGTCACTGCATCCCATTTCACTCAGTCACTGCATCCCATTTCCCTCAGTCACTGCATCCCATTTCTCTCAGTCACTACATCCCATTTCCCACAGTCATTGCATCCAATTTCACTCTCTCACTGCATTCAATTTCCATCTGTCACTGCATCCCATTTCACTCAGTCACGGCATCCCATTTCCCTCAGTCATGGCATCCCATTTCCCTCAGTCACGGCATCCCATTTCCCTCAGTCACTGCATCCCATTTAACTGAGACTGTGAATGTATTTCCATCAGTCACCACACCCAATTCCCCACAGTCACGGCATCCCATTTCACTCAGTCACAGCATCCCATTTCTCCCAGTTACTACATCCCATTTCCCACATTCATTGCATCCAATTTCACTCTCTCACTGCAATCAATTTCCATCTGTCACTGCATCCCATTTCACTCAGTCACTGCATCCCATTTCACTCAGTCACTGCATCCCATTTCCCACAGTCACTGCATCCCATTTCCATCAGTCACTGCATCCCGTTGCCACAGTCACTGCATCCCGTTGCCACAGTCACTGCATCTCCTTTCCCTCAGTCACTGCATCCCATTTCACAGAGTCACTGCACCCCATTTCACTCAGTCACTGCAGCCCATTTCACTCAGTCACTGCAGCCCATTTCACTCATTCACAGCTTCCCATTTCACTCATTCACAGCTTCCCATTTCACTCAGTCACTGCATGCCATTTCCCACAGTGACTGCATCTCCTTTCCATCAGTCAACGCATCACATTTCACTCAACAACTGCATCCCATTTCATTCAGTCACTGCATCCATTTCCCCACAGTCTCCGCATCACATTTCACAGAGACACGGCGTCCCATTTCACTTAGCCACCTCAACCCGTTACCCTCAGTTACAGCATCCCGTTTCCACAGTCACTGCATCTCCTTTCTCCAAGTCACTGCATCCCGTCTCCACGGTCACTTGCACCCATTTCATTCAATCACTGCCCCCCATTTCCATCACTCACTGCATCCAATTTCCAAAAGTCACTGCATACTATTTCCCTCAGTAACTGCATCCCATTTCCCTCAGTCACTACATCCCATTTCCCACAGTCATTGCATCCAATTTCACTCTCTGACTGCATTCAATTTCCATCTGTCACTGCATCCCATTTCCCTCAGTCACTGCATCACATTACCCTCAGACACAGCATGCAATTTCCCACAGTGACTGCATCCCATTTCATTCAGTCACTGCATCCCATTTCATTCAGTCACTGCATCCCATTTCATTCAGTCACTGCATCCCATTCCCCTCAGTCACTGCATCCCATTTCAACAGTCACTGCATCCCATTTCACTCAGTCACTGCATCCCAGTTCACTCAGTCGCTGCATCCCAGTTCACTCAGTCGCTGCATCCCATTCCCCTCAGTCACTGCATCCCATTTCCCACAGTCCCTGCAGCCCATTTAACAGTCACTGCATCCCAGGACACTCAGTCACTGCATCCCAGGACACTCAGTCACTGCATCCCCGTTCATTCAGTCACTGCATCCCAGTTCACTCAGTCACTGCATCCCAGTTCACTCAGTCACTGCATCCCAGTTCACTCAGTCGCTGCATCCCAATCCCCTCAGTCACTGCATCCCATTCACCTCAGTCACTGCATCCCATTCCCCTCAGTCAGTGCATCCCATTTCCCACAGTCCCTGCAGCCCATTTAACAGTCACTGCATCCCATTTCACTCAGTCACTGCATCCCAGGTCACTCAGTCACTGCATCCCCGTTCACTGAGTCACTGCATCCCAGTTCACTCAGTCACTGCATCCCATTTCACTCAGTCACTGCATCCCAGTTCACTCAGTCAATGCATCCCATTCCCCTCAGTCAGTGCATCCCATTTCCCACAGTCCCTGCAGCCCATTTAACAGTCAATGCATTGCATTCCAATCTGTCACTGCATCGCATTTCCCTCACTCACTGCATCCCATTTCACGGAGTCACTGCATCGAATTTCACTCAGTCACTGCATCCCTTTTACCTCAGTCACTGCATCCCATTTCCCTCAGTCACTGCATCCCATTTCCCTCAGTCACTGCATCCGATTTCCCTCAGTCACTGCATCCCATTTCCTTCAGACACTGCATCCCACTTCACACAGTCATTGCAGCTCATTTCACTCAGTCACTGCATCCCATTTCACTCAGTCACTGCATCCCATTTCACTCAGTCACTGCATCCCATTTCACTCCGTCACTGCATCCCATTTCACTCCGTCACTGCATCCCAGTTCTCTCCGTCACTGCATTCAATTTCCATCAGTCACTGCATTCAATTTCCATCAGTCACTGCAATGCATTCCACTCTGTTACTGCATCCCATTTCACTCAGTCACTGTATCCCATTTCACTCGGTCACTGCTTCCCAATTCACTCAGTCACTACAACCCATTTCCCACAGTCATTGCAGCCAATTTCACTCTCTCACTGCATTCAATTTCCATCTGTCAGTGCATTCAATTTCCGTCAGTCACTGCATCGCATTTCACTCAGTCAGGGCATCCTATTTCACTCAGTCACTGCACCCCATTTCCCTCAGTCACGGCATCCCATTTCATGCAGTCACTGCATCCCATTTCACGCAGACACTGCATCCCATTTCACGCAGTCACTGCATCACATTTCACGCAGTCACTGCATCACATTTCACGCAGTCACTGCATCCCATTTCCCTCAGTCACTGCATCCCATTTCACTCAGTCACTGCATCCCATTTCCCTCAGTCACTGCATCCCATTTCTCTCAGTCACTACATCCCATTTCCCACAGTCATTGCATCCAATTTCACTCTCTCACTGCATTCAATTTCCATCTGTCACTGCATCCCATTTCACTCAGTCACGGCATCCCATTTCCCTCAGTCATGGCATCCCATTTCCCTCAGTCACGGCATCCCATTTCCCTCAGTCACTGCATCCCATTTAACTGAGACTGTGAATGTATTTCCATCAGTCACCACACCCAATTCCCCACAGTCACGGCATCCCATTTCACTCAGTCACAGCATCCCATTTCTCCCAGTTACTACATCCCATTTCCCACATTCATTGCATCCAATTTCACTCTCTCACTGCAATCAATTTCCATCTGTCACTGCATCCCATTTCACTCAGTCACTGCATCCCATTTCACTCAGTCACTGCATCCCATTTCCCACAGTCACTGCATCCCATTTCCATCAGTCACTGCATCCCGTTGCCACAGTCACTGCATCCCGTTGCCACAGTCACTGCATCTCCTTTCCCTCAGTCACTGCATCCCATTTCACAGAGTCACTGCACCCCATTTCACTCAGTCACTGCAGCCCATTTCACTCAGTCACTGCAGCCCATTTCACTCATTCACAGCTTCCCATTTCACTCATTCACAGCTTCCCATTTCACTCAGTCACTGCATGCCATTTCCCACAGTGACTGCATCTCCTTTCCATCAGTCAACGCATCACATTTCACTCAACAACTGCATCCCATTTCATTCAGTCACTGCATCCATTTCCCCACAGTCTCCGCATCACATTTCACAGAGACACGGCGTCCCATTTCACTTAGCCACCTCAACCCGTTACCCTCAGTTACAGCATCCCGTTTCCACAGTCACTGCATCTCCTTTCTCCAAGTCACTGCATCCCGTCTCCACGGTCACTTGCACCCATTTCATTCAATCACTGCCCCCCATTTCCATCACTCACTGCATCCAATTTCCAAAAGTCACTGCATACTATTTCCCTCAGTAACTGCATCCCATTTCCCTCAGTCACTACATCCCATTTCCCACAGTCATTGCATCCAATTTCACTCTCTGACTGCATTCAATTTCCATCTGTCACTGCATCCCATTTCCCTCAGTCACTGCATCACATTACCCTCAGACACAGCATGCAATTTCCCACAGTGACTGCATCCCATTTCATTCAGTCACTGCATCCCATTTCATTCAGTCACTGCATCCCATTTCATTCAGTCACTGCATCCCATTCCCCTCAGTCACTGCATCCCATTTCAACAGTCACTGCATCCCATTTCACTCAGTCACTGCATCCCAGTTCACTCAGTCGCTGCATCCCAGTTCACTCAGTCGCTGCATCCCATTCCCCTCAGTCACTGCATCCCATTTCCCACAGTCCCTGCAGCCCATTTAACAGTCACTGCATCCCAGGACACTCAGTCACTGCATCCCAGGACACTCAGTCACTGCATCCCCGTTCATTCAGTCACTGCATCCCAGTTCACTCAGTCACTGCATCCCAGTTCACTCAGTCACTGCATCCCAGTTCACTCAGTCGCTGCATCCCATTCCCCGCAGTCACTGCATCCCATTCACCTCAGTCACTGCATCCCATTCCCCTCAGTCAGTGCATCCCATTTCCCACAGTCCCTGCAGCCCATTTAACAGTCACTGCATCCCATTTCACTCAGTCACTGCATCCCAGGTCACTCAGTCACTGCATCCCCGTTCACTGAGTCACTGCATCCCAGTTCACTCAGTCACTGCATCCCATTTCACTCAGTCACTGCATCCCAGTTCACTCAGTCAATGCATCCCATTCCCCTCAGTCAGTGCATCCCATTTCCCACAGTCCCTGCAGCCCATTTAACAGTCAATGCATTGCATTCCAATCTGTCACTGCATCGCATTTCCCTCACTCACTGCATCCCATTTCACGGAGTCACTGCATCGAATTTCACTCAGTCACTGCATCCCTTTTACCTCAGTCACTGCATCCCATTTCCCTCAGTCACTGCATCCCATTTCCCTCAGTCACTGCATCCGATTTCCCTCAGTCACTGCATCCCATTTCCTTCAGTCACTGCATCCCATTTCACTCCGTCACTGCATCCCATTTCACTCCGTCACTGCATCCCAGTTCTCTCCGTCACTGCATTCAATTTCCATCAGTCACTGCATTCAATTTCCATCAGTCACTGCAATGCATTCCACTCTGTTACTGCATCCCATTTCACTCAGTCACTGTATCCCATTTCACTCGGTCACTGCTTCCCAATTCTCTCAGTCACTACAACCCATTTCCCACAGTCATTGCAGCCAATTTCACTCTCTCACTGCATTCAATTTCCATCTGTCAGTGCATTCAATTTCCGTCAGTCACTGCATCGCATTTCACTCAGTCAGGGCATCCTATTTCACTCAGTCACTGCACCCCATTTCCCTCAGTCACGGCATCCCATTTCATGCAGTCACTGCATCCCATTTCACGCAGACACTGCATCCCATTTCACGCAGTCACTGCATCACATTTCACGCAGTCACTGCATCACATTTCACGCAGTCACTGCATCACATTTCATGCAGTCACTGCATCACATTTCACTCCGTCACTGCATCACATTTCTCTCAGTCACTGCATCACATTTCACTCAGTCACTGCATCTCCTTTCCATCAGTCACTGCATCCCATTTCACTCAGTCACGGCATCCCATTTAACGGAGACAGTGAATCCTATTCAACTGAGACAGTGAATGTATTTCCATCAGTCACCACACCCAATTCCCCACAGTCACTGCATCCCATTTCACTCAGTCACTGCATCCCATTTCACTCAGTCACTGCATCCCATTTCCCACAGTCACTGTATCCCATTTCACTCAGACACTGCATCCCATTTCCCACAGTAAACTGCATGCCATTTCTCTCAGTCACTATATCCCATTTCCCACAGTCACTGCATCCCATTTCACTCAGTCACTGCATCCCATTTAATGGAGAGAGTGAATCCTATTCAACTGAGACAGCAAATCCATTTCCATCAGTGACTGCGCAATATTCCCCACAGTCACGGCATCCCATTGCCCTCAGTCACTGCATCCCATTTCACTCAGTCACTGCATCGCATTTCACTCAGTCACTGCATCGCATTTCACTCAGTCACTGCATCGCATTTCACTCAGTCACTGCATCGCATATCCCTCAGTCACTGCATCCCATTTCACTCAGCCGCTGCATCCCCTTTCACGGAGACAGTGGATGCGATTCAACTGAGACAGTGCATCCATTTCCATCAGTCACAGCACCCTATACCCCACAGTCACCGCATTCCATTTCCCACAGTCACTGCGTCCTATTTCACTCAGTCACTGCATCACATTTCCCTCAGTCACTGCATCGCATTTCACTCAGTCACTGCATTCCATTTTACACAGTCACTGCATCCCTTTTCTCTCAGTCACTGCATCTCATTTCGCTCAGTCACTGCATCTCATTTCGCTCAGTCACTGCATCCAATTTCATCCAGTCACTGCATCCCATTTCACTCAGTCACTGCATCCCATTTCAATCAGTCACTACATCCCATTTCACTCAGTCACTGCATCCCATTTCACCCAGTCACTGCCTCCCACTTCACTCAGTCACTGCCTCCCAAATTCAGTCAGTCACGACCTCCCATTTCAGTCAGTCACGACCTCCCATTTCAGTCAGTCACTGCATCTCATTTCCCACTGTCACTGCATCTCCTTTCCCTCAGTCACGGCACCTCCTGTCCCTCAGTCACTGCATCGCATTTCCCTCAGTCACTGCATCGCATTTCCCTCAGTCACTGCATCCCATTTCACTCAGACACTGCATCCCATTTCACTCAGCCGCTGCATCCCATTTCACTCAGTCACTGCATCCCCTTTAACGGAGACAGTGGATGCGAATCAACTGAGACAGTGCATCCATTTCCGTCAGTCACAGCACCCTATACCCCACAGTCACCGCATTCCATTTCCCACAGTCACTGCATCCCAGTTCATTCAGTCACGGCATCCCATTTCACTCAGTCAGTGCAGCCCATTTCACTCAGTCACTGCATCCCATTTCATTCAGTCACTGCATCCTCTTTCAATCAGCCACTGCGTCCTATTTCACTCAGTCACTGCATCACATTTCCCGCAGTCACTGCAATGCATTTCACTCAGTCAGTGCACCGCATTACCCTCAGTCAGTGCATCACATTTCCCTCAGTCATTGCATCACAGTTCACTCAGTCACTGCATCCCATTTTACACAGTCACTGTATCCCTTTTCACTCAGTCACTGCATCTCATTTCGCTCAGTCACGGCACCTCCTGTCCCTCAGTCAATGCATCTCATTTCCCTCAGTCATTGCATCCCATTTCACTGAGTCACTGCATCCCATTTCACTCAGTCACTGCATCCCATTTCATTCAGTCACGGCATCCCATTCCCCTCAGTCACTGCATCCCATTTCAACAGTCACTGCATCCCATTTCACTCAGTCACTGCATCCCAGTTCACTCAGTCGCTGCATCCCAGTTCACTCAGTCGCTGCATCCCATTCCCCTCAGTCACTGCATCCCATTCCCCTCAGTCACTGCATCCCATTTCCCACAGTCCCTGCAGCCCATTTAACAGTCACTGCATCCCAGGACACTCAGTCACTGCATCCCAGGACACTCAGTCACTGCATCCCCGTTCATTCAGTCACTGCATCCCATTCACCTCAGTCACTGCATCCCATTCCCCTCAGTCACTGCATCCCATTTCCCACAGTCCCTGCAGCCCATTTAACAGTCACTGCATCCCATTCACCTCAGTCACTGCATCCCATTCCCCTCAGTCAGTGCATCCCATTTCCCACAGTCCCTGCATCCCAGTTCACTCAGTCACTGCATCCCATTTCACTCAGTCACTGCATCCCAGTTCACTCAGTCGCTGCATCCCATTCCCCTCAGTCACTGCATCCCATTCACCTCAGTCACTGCATCCCATTCCCCTCAGTCAGTGCATCCCATTTCCCACAGTCCCTGCAGCCCATTTAACAGTCACTGCATCCCATTTCACTCAGTCACTGCATCCCAGGTCACTCAGTCACTGCATCCCAGGTCACTCAGTCACTGCATCCCCGTTCACTCAGTCACTGCATCCCATTTCACTCAGTCACTGCATCCCAGTTCACTCAGTCAATGCATCCCATTCCCCTCAGTCAGTGCATCCCATTTCCCACAGTCCCTGCAGCCCATTTAACAGTCAATGCATTGCATTCCAATCTGTCACTGCATCGCATTTCCCTCACTCACTGCATCCCATTTCACGGAGTCACTGCATCGAATTTCACTCAGTCACTGCATCCCTTTTACCTCAGTCACTGCATCCCATTTCCCTCAGTCACTGCATCCCATTTCCCTCAGTCACTGCATCCGATTTCCCTCAGTCACTGCATCCCATTCCCTTCAGACACTGCATCCCACTTCACACAGTCATTGCAGCTCATTTCACTCAGTCACTGCATCCCATTTCACTCAGTCACTGCATCCCAGGTCACTCAGTCACTGCATCCCATTTCACTCCGTCACTGCATCCCATTTCACTCCGTCACTGCATCCCAGTTCTCTCCGTCACTGCATTCAATTTCCATCAGTCACTGCATTCAATTTCCATCAGTCACTGCAATGCATTCCACTCTGTTACTGCATCCCATTTCACTCAGTCACGGTATCCCATTTCACTCGGTCACTGCTTCCCAATTCTCTCAGTCACTACAACCCATTTCCCACAGTCATTGCAGCCAATTTCACTCTCTCACTGCATTCAATTTCCATCTGTCAGTGCATTCAATTTCCGTCAGTCACTGCATCGCATTTCACTCAGTCAGGGCATCCTATTTCACTCAGTCACTGCACCCCATTTCCCTCAGTCACGGCATCCCATTTCATGAGTCACTGCATCCCATTTCACGCAGTCACTGCATCACATTTCACGCAGTCACTGCATCACATTTCACGCAGTCACTGCATCACATTTCACGCAGTCACTGCATCCCATTTCACTCCGTCACTGCATCACATTTCTCTCAGTCACTGCATCACATTTCACTCAGTCACTGCATCTCCTTTCCATCAGTCACTGCATCTCCTTTCCATCAGTCACTCCATCCCATTTCACTCAGTCACGGCATCCCATTTAACGGAGACAGTGAATCCTATTCAACTGAGACAGTGAATGTATTTCCATCAGTCACCACACCCAATTCCCCACAGTCACGGCATCCCATTTCACTCAGTCACTGCATCCCATTTCACTCAGTCACTGCATCCCATTTCCCACAGTCACTGTATCCCATTTCACTCAGACACTGCATCCCATTTCCCACAGTAAACTGCATGCCATTTCTCTCAGTCACTATATCCCATTTCCCACAGTCACTGCATCCCATTTCACTCAGTCACTGCATCCCATTTAATGGAGAGAGTGAATCCTATTCAACTGAGACAGCAAATCCATTTCCATCAGTGACTGCGCAATATTCCCCACAGTCATGGCATCCCATTTCCCTCAGTCACTGCATCCCATTTCACTCAGTCACTGCATCGCATTTCACTCAGTCACTGCATCGCATTTCACTCAGTCACTGCATCGCATTTCACTCAGTCACTGCATCGCATATCCCTCAGTCACTGCATCCCATTTCACTCAGCCGCTGCATCCCCTTTCACGGAGACAGTGGATGCGATTCAACTGAGACAGTGCATCCATTTCCATCAGTCACAGCACCCTATACCCCACAGTCACCGCATTCCATTTCCCACAGTCACTGCGTCCTATTTCACTCAGTCACTGCATCACATTTCCCTCAGTCACTGCATCGCATTTCACTCAGTCACTGCATTCCATTTTACACAGTCACTGCATCCCTTTTCTCTCAGTCACTGCATCTCATTTCGCTCAGTCACTGCATCTCATTTCGCTCAGTCACTGCGTCCCATTTCACTCAGTCACTGCATCCCATTTCAATCAGTCACTACATCCCATTTCACTCAGTCACTGCATCCCATTTCACCCAGTCACTGCCTCCCACTTCACTCAGTCACTGCCTCCCAAATTCAGTCAGTCACGACCTCCCATTTCAGTCAGTCACGACCTCCCATTTCAGTCAGTCACTGCATCTCATTTCCCACTGTCACTGCATCTCCTTTCCCTCAGTCACGGCACCTCCTGTCCCTCAGTCACTGCATCGCATTTCCCTCAGTCACTGCATCGCATTTCCCTCAGTCACTGCATCCCATTTCACTCAGACACTGCATCCCATTTCACTCAGCCGCTGCATCCCATTTCACTCAGTCACTGCATCCCCTTTAACAGAGACAGTGGATGCGAATCAACTGAGACAGTGCATCCATTTCCGTCAGTCACAGCACCCTATACCCCACAGTCACCGCATTCCATTTCCCACAGTCACTGCATCCCAGTTCATTCAGTCACTGCATCCCATTTCATTCAGTCACTGCATCCTCTTTCAATCAGTCACAGCGTCCTATTTCACTCAGTCACTGCATCACATTTCCCGCAGTCACTGCAATGCATTTCACTCAGTCAGTGCACCGCATTACCCTCAGTCAGTGCATCACATTTCCCTCAGTCATTGCATCGCAGTTCACTCAGTCACTGCATCCCATTTTACACAGTCACTGTATCCCTTTTCACTCAGTCACTGCATCTCATTTCGCTCAGTCACGGCACCTCCTGTCCCTCAGTCAATGCATCTCATTTCCCTCAGTCATTGCATCCCATTTCACTGAGTCACTGCATCCCATTTCACTCAGTCACTGCATCCCATTTCACTCAGTCACTGCATCCCATTTCACTCAGTCACTGCCTCCCAAATTCAGTAAGTCACTCCCTCCCATTTCAGTCAGTCACTGCATCTCATTTCCCACAGTCACTGCATCTACTTTCCCTCAGTCACGGCACCTCCTGTCCCTCAGTCACTGCATCTGATTTCCCTCAGTCACTGCATCCCATTTGACTCAGTCACTGCATCCCAATTGACTCAGTCACTGCATCCCATTTGACTGAGATAGTGAATCTCATTGAACTGAGACAGTGCATCCCATTGCCCTCAGTCACAGCATTCCATTTCCATCAGTCACTGCATCCAATTTCACTCAATCACGGCATCTCATTTCACTCAGTCACTGCATCCCAATTCTCTCCGTCACTGCAACCCATTTCCCACAGTCATTGCAGCCAATTTCACTCTCTCACTGCATTCAATTTCCATCCGTCATTGCATTCAATTTCCGTCAGTCACTGCATCGCATTTCACTCAGTCAGTGCATCCTATTTCACTCAGTCAGGGCATCCTATTTAACTCAGTCACTGCATCCCATTTCACGCAGTCACTGCATCCCATTTCACGCAGTCACTGCATCCCATTTCACGCAGTCACTGCATCACATTTCACGCAGTCACCGCATCACATTTCACGCAGTCACGGCATCACATTTCACGCAGTCACGGCATCACATTTCACTCAGTCACTGCATCTCACTTCACTCATTCACTGCATCCCATTTCACGCAGTCACTGCATACCATTTCACTCCTTCACTGCATCCCGTTTCTCAACTGACGCTGCATTCAATTTCCGTCAGGTACTGTATCCCATTTCCTCAGTAACTGCATCACATTTCACGCAGTCACTGCATCCCATTTCACGCAGTCACTGCATCCCATTTCACTCAGTCAGGGCATCCTATTTCACTCAGTCACTGCATCCCATTTCACGCAGTCACTGCATCCCATTTCACGCAGTCACTGCATCACATTTCACGCAGTCACGGCATCACATTTCACGCAGTCACGGCATCACATTTCCCTCAGTCACTGCAATCCATTTCACTCAATCACTGCATCCCATTTCACTCAGTCACTGCATCCCTTTTCACTCAGTCACTGCATCCCTTTTCAGTCAGTCACTGCATCCCTTTTCACTCAGTGATTGCATCCCATTTCACTCAGTGACTGCATCCCATTACACTCAGTCACTGTGTCCCATTTCCCTCAGTCACTGCGTCCCTTTCCCCACAGTCACTGCAAACTTATCTCACAGTCACTGCAACCCATTTCCCTCAGTCACTGCAACTCCTTTCCCTCTGTCATGGCACCTCCTGCTCCTCACTCACGGCACCTCCTGTCCCTCAGTCACTGCATCTCATTTCGTTCAGTCACTGCATCTCATTTCGTTCAGTCACTGCATCCCATTTCCATCAGGCTCTGCATCCCATTTCACTCAGTCACTGCATCCCATTTCACGCAGTCACTGCATCCCATTTCACGCAGTCACTGCATCACATTTCACGCAGTCACGGCATCACATTTCACGCAGTCACGGCATCACATTTCCCTCAGTCACTGCATTCCATTTCACTCAATCACTGCATCCCATTTCACTCAGTCACTGCATCCCTTTTCACTCAGTCACTGCATCCCTTTTCAGTCAGTCACTGCATCCCTTTTCACTCAGTGATTGCATCCCATTTCACTCAGTGACTGCATCCCATTACACTCAGTCACTGTGTCCCATTTCCCTCAGTCACTGCATCCCTTTCCCCACAGTCACTGCAAACTTATCTCACAGTCACTGCAACCCATTTCCCTCAGTCACTGCAACTCCTTTCCCTCTGTCATGGCACCTCCTGCTCCTCACTCACGGCACCTCCTGTCCCTCAGTCACTGCATCTCATTTCGTTCAGTCACTGCATCTCATTTCGTTCAGTCACTGCATCCCATTTCCATCAGGCTCTGCATCCCATTTCACTCAGTCACGGCATCCGATTTCCCTCAGTCACGGCATCCCATTTCCCTCAGTCACTGTATCCCATTTAACGGAGACAGTGAATCCTGTTCAACTGAGACAGTGAATGTATTTCCATCAGTCACCACACCCAATTCCCCACAGTCACGGCATCCCATTTCACTCAGTCACAGCATCCCATTTCACTCAGGCATTGCATCCCATTTCACTCAGGCACTGCATCCCATTTCACTCAGGCACTGCATCCCATTTCAGTCAGGCACTGCGGCCCATTTCACTCAGGCACTGCAGCCCATTTCACTCAGGCACTGCATCCCATTTCAGTCAGTCACTTCCTCCCATTTCAGACAGTCACTGCATCCCATTTCCAGAAGTCACTGCATCCGCTTTCCATCAGTCACTGCCTCCCATTTCACTCAGTCACTGCCTCCCACTTCACTCAGTCACTGCTTCCCACTTCACTCAGTCACTGCCTCCCACTTCACACAGTCACTGCCTCCCACTTCACACAGTCACTGCCTCCCACTTGTCTCAGTCACTACCTCCCATTTCAGTCAGTCACTGCATCTCCTTTCCCTCAGACACTGCATCACATTTCACTCAGTCACTGCATCACATTTCACTCAGTCTGAGCACCCCATCTCACTCAGTCAGTGCATCCCATTTCCCATAGTCACTGCATGTCATTTCCTTCGTCACTGCATCGCATTGCACTCAGTCACTGCGTCCCATTACCCTCAGTCACTGGCTCCCGTTTCCCACAGTCACTGCAAACGTTTCCCACAGTCACTACAACCCATTTCCCACAGTCACAGCATCCCATTTCACTCAGTCACAGCATCCCATTACCCTCAGTAACAGCAATTCATTTCCCATAGTCACTGCATCTCCTTTCCCTCAGTCACTGCATCACATTTCACTCAGTCACTGCATCACATTTCACTCAGTCTGAGCACCCCGTCTCAATCAGTCAGCGCAGCACGTTTCCCATATTCAGTGCATGTCCTTTCCTCAGTCACAGCATTCCATTTCCCTCAGTCACTGCGTCCCATGTCCCTCAGTCACTGCAACCATTTCTCACAGTCACTGCAACCCATTTCCCAGTCACTGCATCCCATTTCCCTCAGTCACAGCATCCCATTTCATTCAGTTACAGCATCCCATTTCACTCAGTCACTGCATCCCATTTCACTCAGTCACTGCATCCAATTTCACTCAGTCAATGCATCCCATTTCACTCAGTCACTGCATCCCGTTTTACTGAGACAGTGAATCTCATTGAACTGAGACAGTGCATCCCATTACCCTCAGTCACAGCATTCCATTTCCCACAGTCACTGCATCTCATTTCCCACAGTCACTGCATCTCATTTCCCTCAGTCACTGCATCTCATTTCCCTCAGTCACTGCATCACATTACGCTCAGTCACAGCGTCCCATTACACTCAGTCACTGCATCCCATTTCCCTCAGTCACCGCATCCCATTTCATCCAGTCACTGCATCACATTTGACTCAGTCAGTTCATACCATTTCACTCAGGCACTGCATCCCATTTAACTGAGACAGTGAATCTCATTGAACTGAGACAGTGCATCCCATTGCCCTCAGTCACAGCATTCCATTTCCCACAGTCACTGCATCTCCATTCCCTCAGTCACTGCATCTTATTTCCCTCAATCACTGCATCCCATTTCCCTCAGTCACTGCGTCCCTTTTCCCACAGTCACTGCCAACTTTTCTCACAGTCACTGCAACCCATTTCCCACAGTCACTGCATCTCCTTTCCCTCAGTCACTGCATTTCCTTTCCCTCAGACACGGCTTCTCCTGTCCCTCAGTCACTGCAACTCATTTTGTTCAATCACTGCATCTCATTTTGTTCAGTCACTGCATCCCATTTCCATCAGTCACTGCATCCCATTATCAGTCAGTCACTACCTCCCATTTCAATCAGTCACTGCATCGCATTTCACTCAGTCACTGCATCCCATTTCCCACAGTCACTGCATCGCATTTCATTCAGTCACTGTGTCTCATTACCCTCAGTCCCTGCATTTCATTTCCCTCAGTGACTGCATCCCATTTCACTCAGTCACTGAATCCCATTTCCCACAGTCACTGCATCCCATTTCTCTCAGTCACTGCATCCCATTTAATGGAGAAAGTGACTCCTATTCAACTGAGACAGCAAATCCATTTCCATCAGTCACCACGCAATATTCCCAACAGTCACGGCATCACATTATCCTCAGTCACTGCGTCCCATTGCGCTCAGTCACTGCGTCCCATTTCCCTCAGTCACTGCATCCCATTTCCCTCAGTCACTGCATCCCATTTAACGGAGACAGTGAATCCTGTTCAACTGAGACCGTGAATCAATTTCCATCAGTCATCCCACCATACTCCCCACAGTCACTACCTCCCATTTCAGTCAGTCACTGCATCTCCTTTCCCTCAGTCACTGCATCCCATTTCACTCAGTCACAGCATCCCATTTCACTCAGTCACTGCATCCCAGTTCATTCAGTCACTGCATCCCATTTAACTGAGACAGTGAATCTCATTGAACTGAGGCAGTGCATTCCATTTCCCTCAGTCACTGCATCACATTTCACTCAGACACTGCACCACATTACCCTCAGTCACTGCACCACATTACCCTCAGTCACTGCATCCCTTTTCACTCAGTGATTGCATCCCATTTCACTCAGTGACTGCGTCCCATTACACTCAGTCACTGTGTCCCATTTCCCTCAGTCACCGCGTCCCTTTTCCCACAGTCACTGCAAACTTTTCTCACAGTCACTGCAACCCATTTCCCACAGTCACTGCATCTCCTTTCCCTCAGTCACTGCATCTCCTTTCCCTCAGTCATGGCACCTCCTGTCCCTCAGACACGGCACCTCCTGTCCCTCAGTCACTGCATCCCATTTCCATCAGTCACTGCATCCCATTTCACTCAGTCACTGCATCCCATTTCACTCAGTCACTACATCCCATTACCCTCAGGCACTGCATCCCATTTCACTCAGGCACTGCAGCCCATTTCACCCAGGCACTGCATCCCATTTCAGTCAGTCACTACCTCCCATTTCAGTCAGTCACTACCTCCCATTTCCAGAAGTCACTGCATCCGATTTCCCTCAGTCACTGCATCCCACTTCACTCAGCCACTGCCTCCCACTTCACTCAGTCACTGCCTCCCATTTCAGTCAGTCACTACCTCCATTTCAGACAGTCACTGCATCCCATTTCACTCAGTCACTGCATCTGTTTTCCCTCAGTCACTGCATCCCACTTCACTCAGTCACTGCCTCCCACTTCACTCAGTCACTGCCTCCCATTTCAGTCAGTCACTGCATCCCATTTCAGTCAGTCACTGCATCTCCTTTCCCTCAGTCACTGCATCTCCTTTCCCTCAGTCACTGCATCACATTTCACTCAGTCTGAGCACCCCATCTCACTCAGTCAGTGCATCCCATTTCGCATAGTCACTGCATGTCATTTCCTTAGTCACTGCATCGCATTACACTCAGTCACTGCGTCCCATTCCCCTCAGTCACTGCCTCGCATTTCACTCAGTCACTGCCTCCCATTTCACTCAGTCACTCTCTCCCATTTCAGTCAGTCACTCCCTCCCATTTCAGTCACTCCCCCCATTTCCCTCACTGAAAACGTTTCCCACACTCACTGCAACCCATTTCCAACAGTCACAGCATCCCATTTCACTCAGTCACAGCATCCCATTACCCTCAGTAACAGCAATTCATTTCCCATAGTCACTGCATCTCCTTTCCCTCAGTCACTGCATCACATTTCACTCAGTCACTGCATCACATTTCACTCAGTCTGAGCACCCCGTCTCAATCAGTCAGCGCAGCACGTTTCCCATATTCAGTGCATGTCCTTTCCTCAGTCACAGCATTCCATTTCCCTCAGTCACTGCGTCCCATGTCCCTCAGTCACTGCAACCATTTCTCACAGTCACTGCAACCCATTTCCCAGTCACTGCATCCCATTTCCCTCAGTCACAGCATCCCATTTCATTCAGTTACAGCATCCCATTTCACTCAGTCACTGCATCCCATTTCACTCAGTCACTGCATCCAATTTCACTCAGTCAATGCATCCCATTTCACTCAGTCACTGCATCCCGTTTTACTGAGACAGTGAATCTCATTGAACTGAGACAGTGCATCCCATTACCCTCAGTCACAGCATTCCATTTCCCACAGTCACTGCATCTCATTTCCCACAGTCACTGCATCTCATTTCCCTCAGTCACTGCATCTCATTTCCCTCAGTCACTGCATCACATTACGCTCAGTCACAGCGTCCCATTACACTCAGTCACTGCATCCCATTTCCCTCAGTCACCGCATCCCATTTCATCCAGTCACTGCATCACATTTGACTCAGTCAGTTCATACCATTTCACTCAGGCACTGCATCCCATTTAACTGAGACAGTGAATCTCATTGAACTGAGACAGTGCATCCCATTGCCCTCAGTCACAGCATTCCATTTCCCACAGTCACTGCATCTCCATTCCCTCAGTCACTGCATCTTATTTCCCTCAATCACTGCATCCCATTTCCCTCAGTCACTGCGTCCCTTTTCCCACAGTCACTGCCAACTTTTCTCACAGTCACTGCAACCCATTTCCCACAGTCACTGCATCTCCTTTCCCTCAGTCACTGCATTTCCTTTCCCTCAGACATGGCTTCACCTGTCCCTCAGTCACTGCAACTCATTTTGTTCAATCACTGCATCTCATTTTGTTCAGTCACTGCATCCCATTTCCATCAGTCACTGCATCCCATTATCAGTCAGTCACTACCTCCCATTTCAATCAGTCACTGCATCGCATTTCACTCAGTCACTGCATCCCATTTCCCACAGTCACTGCATCGCATTTCATTCAGTCACTGTGTCTCATTACCCTCAGTCCCTGCATTTCATTTCCCTCAGTGACTGCATCCCATTTCACTCAGTCACTGAATCCCATTTCCCACAGTCACTGCATCCCATTTCTCTCAGTCACTGCATCCCATTTAATGGAGAAAGTGACTCCTATTCAACTGAGACAGCAAATCCATTTCCATCAGTCACCACGCAATATTCCCAACAGTCACGGCATCACATTATCCTCAGTCACTGCGTCCCATTGCGCTCAGTCACTGCGTCCCATTTCCCTCAGTCACTGCATCCCATTTCCCTCAGTCACTGCATCCCATTTAACGGAGACAGTGAATCCTGTTCAACTGAGACAGTGAATCAATTTCCATCAGTCATCCCACCATACTCCCCACAGTCACTACCTCCCATTTCAGTCAGTCACTGCATCTCCTTTCCCTCAGTCACTGCATCCCATTTCACTCAGTCACAGCATCCCATTTCACTCAGTCACTGCATCCCAGTTCATTCAGTCACTGCATCCCATTTAACTGAGACAGTGAATCTCATTGAACTGAGGCAGTGCATTCCATTTCCCTCAGTCACTGCATCACATTTCACTCAGACACTGCACCACATTACCCTCAGTCACTGCACCACATTACCCTCAGTCACTGCATCCCTTTTCACTCAGTGATTGCATCCCATTTCACTCAGTGACTGCGTCCCATTACACTCAGTCACTGCGTCCCATTTCCCTCAGTCACCGCGTCCCTTTTCCCACAGTCACTGCAAACTTTTCTCACAGTCACTGCAACCCATTTCCCACAGTCACTGCATCTCCTTTCCCTCAGTCACTGCATCTCCTTTCCCTCAGTCATGGCACCTCCTGTCCCTCAGTCACTGCATCCCATTTCCATCAGTCACTGCATCCCATTTCACTCAGTCACTGCATCCCATTTCACTCAGTCACTACATCCCATTACCCTCAGGCACTGCATCCCATTTCACTCAGGCACTGCAGCCCATTTCACCCAGGCACTGCATCCCATTTCAGTCAGTCACTACCTCCCATTTCAGTCAGTCACTACCTCCCATTTCAGTCAGTCACTACCTCCCATTTCCAGAAGTCACTGCATCCGATTTCCCTCAGTCACTGCATCCCACTTCACTCAGCCACTGCCTCCCACTTCACTCAGTCACTGCCTCCCATTTCAGTCAGTCACTACCTCCATTTCAGACAGTCACTGCATCCCATTTCACTCAGTCACTGCATCTGTTTTCCCTCAGTCACTGCATCCCACTTCACTCAGTCACTGCCTCCCACTTCACTCAGTCACTGCCTCCCATTTCAGTCAGTCACTGCATCCCATTTCAGTCAGTCACTGCATCTCCTTTCCCTCAGTCACTGCATCTCCTTTCCCTCAGTCACTGCATCACATTTCACTCAGTCTGAGCACCCCAACTCACTCAGTCAGTGCATCCCATTTCGCATAGTCACTGCATGTCATTTCCTTAGTCACTGCATCGCATTACACTCAGTCACTGCGTCCCATTCCCCTCAGTCACTGCCTCGCATTTCACTCAGTCACTGCCTCCCATTTCACTCAGTCACTCTCTCCCATTTCAGTCAGTCACTCCCTCCCATTTCAGTCACTCCCCCCATTTCCCTCACTGAAAACGTTTCCCACACTCACTGCAACCCATTTCCAACAGTCACAGCATCCCATTTCCCACAGTCACAGCATCCCATTTCAGTCAGTCACAGCAACCCATTTCGCTCAGTCACTGCATCACATTTCACTCAGTGACTGCATCCCATTTCACTCAGTGACTGCATCTCATTTCGCTCAGTCACTGCATCACATTTCACTCAGTCACTGCATCCCATTTCAATCAGTCACTGCATCCCATTTCACTCAGTCACTGCCTCCCACTTCACTCAGTCACTGCCTCCCAAATTCAGTCGGTCCCTCCCTCCCATGTCAGTCAGTCACGACCTCCCATTTCAGTCAGTCACTGCATCTCATTTCCCACAGTCACTGCATCTACTTTCCCTCAGTCACGGCACCTCCTGTCCCTCAGTCACTGCATCTCATTTCCCTCAGTCACTGCATCCCATTTGACTGAGACAGTGCATCTCATTGCCCTCACTCGCGGCATCCCATTTCACTCAGTCACTGCATCCCAGTTCACACAGTCACTGCATCCAATTTCACTCAGTCACTGCATCCCATTACCCTCAGTCACTGCATCTCATTTCACTGAGTCACTGCATCCCGTTTCACTGAGTCACTGCATCGCATTTGTTGTTCTCACTTGAATGCAATGGTCATGAATCTCCTCCAATGGCTTGTCATGTATTTCCAATGCAAAATTTTACCAAGTTTTTATTTTCAATTTTGATGACGTGTGTTTCCTCTATTCTATAAGATGCTTCAATAAACTCAAATTTGACAAATCATAATTCAACCACCATTACCTACAGAGTTAATTTCATCAAACAGATCCAATTAGAATTGTCACATTCCCAAATCCAGATTCAAGTTTTTCTAATTATGGGCCACGTGGTTAAGAAAAAAGACACTTAGAATCAGAGAGATGTACAGTCGGGAAACAGATCCTTTGGCCCAATTTGTCTATGTTCACCAGATATCCGAAATTAATTTAGTCCCATTTGCCAGCATTTGGCCAATATTCCTCTCAACCCATCCTATTCATATCCCATCCACATGCCTTTTAAACGTACAAGCCTCCACCACTTCCTCTGGCAGCTCACTCCATACATGCACCACTATGAAAAAAATCCGGTCCATTTTAAATCTTCCCTCTCTCATTTTTAACCTATTCCCTCCAGTTTTGGATTCCAGCAACCCGGGGAAAAGATCTTGGCTGTTCGCTCTATCCATGTCCCTCGTAATTGTATAAACTTCTATATGGTCAGCCCTGAACTCCAAGTTCCAAGAAATAGCTGCCTGTTCAAGCCCACGGTATACCTCCAACCTCCGATGCTGGTAACATCCTTGTAGATCTTCTCTGAACCCTTTCAAGTTTACAACATACAACAATACAGCGCAGAACAGGCCCTTCGGCCCTCAATGTTGCGCCGACATCCTTCCTCTCGCAAGGAGACCAAAATCGATTGCAGTATTCCAAAAGCAGCCGAACCAACGTCCTACATGGCTGCTAAGTGATCTCCCAACTCCTATACTCAATGCACTGACCGATAAAGGCGAGCACACCAAATGTCTCCTTCATATCCTTTCTACCGGTGGCTGTACTTTGATGGAACTACGAAACTGCACTCCAGCGTCTCTTTATTAATCAACACTCCCCACAACCTTCAGTGTATACGTGCTGCCCAGATTTGCCTTTCCAAAATGTAGCACCTCACATTTGTCTAACCTCAACACCATCTGCCATTCCTCAGTTTATTGGCCCTTGTCAATGTCCCATTGTATTCTGAGGTGACCTTCTTGGCTGGCGACGACACCTTCAATCATTGGGAAACTTACGAACCACACCTTCTATTTTCATATCCAAATCATTGCATCACTTCAACTCCCCCTCCCACTCCCTGAATGACATGTCCATCCTGGGCCTCTTCCAGGGTCACAACCAAACCACCCAGAAACTGGAGGAGCAGCACCTCATATTCCGCCTCGGAAGCTTCGAACTCAATAGCCTCAATGTGGACTTGGCCACCCTCAAAATCTCCCCACCCGTCAGCCTCATCCCAAGACTAGTTCCTCCACTCATCCCCGCCTCCATGACCTGTCCGCCTTCTCTCCCACCTATCCACTCCTCCCACCTCACTGACCAACTCCCACCACTGCTTGGAATTATTCTTCTTTTCACACTTCATCAGCTCGACGTTATTTCTAAAATCTATTTTCCAATTGTTGGAAAAAGTGAGATAAAGTAAAAGAAGTTACATTCTTACCACTCGTGAAATCTCTGAATATTCTTCTGTTGAAAGGCCGCCAAGGAACGATGCAATTCTTTTGTCACAAATGCTGTGAGGGAGACATCTTTTTCGGTTCCACTAATTCCACCCTAAGGAAGACAAACCCACGTAACATATCTAGTGACTTAAAACATACTCTATTGTTGCCCAAGGTGGAGAGCTGGATGAACACAGCAGGTCAAGGAGCATCAGAGAAGCAAGAAAGCTGATGTTTCGGGACGAGACCCTACTTCAGAAAATTGGCGCTGGAGAATCTGAGATAACAAGGTGTAGAGCCGGATGATACTGCTTGGCCTGCTGTGTTCATCCAGCTTTACACCTTCTTATCTCAGATTCCCCAGCATCTGCAGTTCCTACTAACTCTATTGTTGCCCTTTCACTTTACTGAACTAATATGAGCCAGTAGTTTTGTTTAGGCTCGTGTAATCTTACGGTTATTGGCCTGTACAAAATCCTGAATTAATTTTGATCGACTGACGGGAGGAGAGATGAATTTTATAGAAATTTTTGTTTTCTACCAATTTGCAGAGGGCATCGTGGGCGATTAAAGGACAGTGTTATTATCCTCCAGGTCTGTGGACTGCATCGTTACCAACTTGCCCATTTGCATATACATACAATATTCATTATGTACCAATGAAACATAATAAACCAATACTGCGTACTAAAAACAACCCTCACATATCAATGGAAATTTAAATATTTATCATAGAGTTTGAAGGATTGAATTCAATGATAAAAAGCAAAAACCAGTGAAGATGAGTGCAGTTGGTCAGCACTTTTGCCACTAAGTGGAGGTTGGCAGTTTGAGGCCACCCAGGAACAAGCAAGCTCTGTCTAACTCCAAGGGCAGCACGGTGGCTCAGTGGTTAGCACTGCTGACTCACAGCGCCAGGGACCCAGGTTCGATCCCACCGTTGGACGATTTTCTGTGCGGAGTTTGTACATTCTGCCCATGCCTGCATGGGTTCCTGCTGGGTGCTCTGGTTTCCTCCCACAGTCCAAAGATGTGCAGGCTCGGTGTATGGGCCATGCCAAACTTGCCCATTGTGTTTAGGGATGTGTAGATTAGATGTGTTCGTCATGGGAAATGCAGGGTTACTGAGGAAAGGGTCGGGGGATGAGTCAGGGTGAGATGCTCTTTGGAGGGTAGCCGTGGACTTCTTGGGTCAAAAGGGGCTTGTTTCCACACCGTAGGGATTCTATGATATGGAAGTATCTTTTGAAGTGGACATTCATGGGTATGCTGTAACAGAGACCTTGAAATACTGCACAACAAATATTTGGAACTAGACTGTCAATTCAGACATAGCATCAAAAAAAGTCATGGAAGTTGTCACCGATATAAAGCAGGATTGATGAAAATCCAGCAGGAAATGGTGTCAAAAGGCACAGTATCTTTTATTCATCTCCAGTTATTTTGTCCAAGGCACTGGATGCTGGCAGGATTGAAACATTTAAGAAATGCTTCACAAATCACATATAAGGACCTGCACATCTTTGAACAATGGGAGGAAACTGCAGCACCTGCACGTGAGTTTGCTCGCTGAGCTGGAAGGTTAGTTTTCAGACGTTTCGTCACCATTCTCGGGAACATCATCAGTGAGCCTCCGACGAAGCCTGGAGCACCTGGCAGAAGCCCCTCGCAGACGCGGGGAGGACGTGTCAATTCCACACAGATAGTTACCCAAGACTGGAATCTCAATTGGCTCCCCAGTGCATGAGCAGCTCTAACCACTGAGCAACTACCTTGCCCAGAAGGGGTTTTATAAGCGCATACATTATTTCCATTAAGACAGATCCAATCCTCTATGTCCAATCAAAATAACATATTGTAGATATCATGACAACAATCATAAATGATTTTGAATAAGTAAATCAAAAAACTTGAAATAGTTTCCAAGCCTAAATACTAGATATGGTGCAGTTAAGATGAATAGTGCAACAACAAAAAGGCCATATTTTATGTGACCATCGGTAACACTTGAAAACTTGCAACAATTTGTCGCCAGTAGTGCTCTGAAGTGGCTTGATGGTGCACTCCTTCATACACTGGAATGAAACTCCAAAGATCACAAATTCTCCTTCAATACCGTGTTGTAACAGTGACTGCATCAACCTGTGTTTCTGGGCCTGACTGGAAACCCACACAACATGCATAAACAAAAAAAAATCTCAGGTGATAGGAGAAAAAATTGTATGTATGCAACGTCTTTGAAAAGCAATTATTTGTAGCGGCTGCAAGCCCAGAAGGAATCTCGTTTCGCAGATTATATTCATTTGCACTGCAGGTCATGCCAGTCAGGATCAGTTTTCGTTTCATGACAGATAACTAAAATGTCCATTACAATGAACTTTGGTTGATCAGAAGATTTTAAGTAAGGACTATGTCTTGTGTGAGCTGACGGCATTAGGGGATGGAGAAGGTACATGCACTGCTGGCATCTTGACACCATTGAATGAGCAAGCGTGGACGCAAAGGTTGTAACAGGTAACAATTGTACAGGCAATATCTTTTGAGCTCCTTCCGAGCAGGCCTGTAATACTCTCAAGCTGTGCTAGACCCTCACTTCCTCCACCTTACGTACGCTGCCTTTTCTTTTTGACAAGAAGCACCTCTGTACCCGTCATCCAAGGCTCCTTAATCTTACCCCTTCTTACCTGTCTCAGAGGAACAAATTTATACATCACTCGCAACAACTGCTCCTTGAACAGCCTCCACATGTCTGCTGCGCCCTTTCTGTGGAACAATTGCTCCCAATCTGTACTTCCCAACTCCTGTCTGATAGCATCATAGTTTCCTTGACCCCAGTGAAATATCTTGCCCTGGTAACTGCTCCTTTCCCTTTCCATGGCTATGGTAAATGTGAGGCTCTTGCGGTCACTGTCGCCAAAGTGTTCTCCCACCACGAGATCTGACACCTGTCCTGGCTCATCGCCGAGCACCAAATCCAAAATGGCCTCCCGCCTCGTCGGCCTGTCCACATACTGAGTCAGGAAACCCTCCTGAACACACCTGACAAAAACGGCTCCATCCAAACCATCTGCACTAAGGAGGTTTCAATCTATATTGGGAAAGTTGAAGTCACCCATAACAACAACCCTGCTACGTTTGCACTTTTCAACAATCTGCCGGCCAATGAGTTCTTCGATCTCCCTACTGCTATTTGGGGTCTGTAGAAAACCCCCAGTGAAGTGACTGCTGCCTTGCTGTTCCGAACTTCCACCCACACTGACTCAGTCGACAAACCTTCCTTGGCAACCTCAGCCCATACCACCGCAGGAGACGAGTCCTCAAAGGTTCTTTCAGCCGCCGTTATACTGTCCTTGACCAACAAAGCCACACCTCCCCCTCTTTTACCACCTTCCCAGACCTCAATGAAAGATCTAAACCCGAGAACCTGCAACATCCATTCCTGACCCTGCTCTATCCATGCCTCCGAAATGGCCACAACATCGAAGTCCCAGGTACCTATCCAAGCTGCAAGCTCACCTACATTATTCCGGATACTCCCGGCATTAAAGTCATCACACTTCAATCCAGCTTGCTGTCTGCCAGCACACTTCTGTGACAGTGAGGTCCTGACCATGTCCTCCCTATGCTCATCCTCCTGTGTACTGGGACTACACCTCAGTTTCCCATCCCCCTTCTGAGCTCGTTTAAATCCACCCGAATGGCACTAGCCAATTTCCCACCCAGGATATTCGTGCCCCTCAAATCCTGCCTGACATCCCTATCCCTCTTTCTACATATGCCGTTGGTGCCTATGTGGATCACGACTTGGGGCTGGTCACCCTCTCCCCTCAGGACCCGAAAGAGACGATCCGAGACATCACAGACCCTGGCACCTGGTAGGCAACACACCAATCGTGAGTCTCTTTCATTCCCGGCAAATCTTCTATCAGTCCCTCTAACTATTGAGTCCCCAATGACTATCACTCTCTTCCTATCCCCGCTTCCCTTCTGTGCAAGAGGGACAGACTCTGTGCCAGAGGCCTGCACCCTACTGCGTACCCCTGCTAAGTCATCCCCCGGAACAGTATCCAAAATGGTATAGTTGTTTTTCAGGGAGCTACCGCAGGGGATTTCAGGGGAATGACCACAGGGGAAGGTTAGTCAAGCTACACCGGGTAAACGTGCATTTTTGGCTGAAGAAACATGTGTTTCAATGTGAGCTAATGGAAGAAGCCATGGAGTCAATGCTAAACATTTCGACAATAAGACAACCATTCTTGAAAGCAGCATACAGCGTGAAAAAGAAATGAGCTGCTTTAATATCCACTTAAAATTTATGTGGAATATCAGATGGAATTTTCTCATTGACTCCATTGTGCAATCATGTCAATCTAAAAATGTTAACTGCATTAATTAATACTAACCAGAAACGGACTTTGTAGTAAATGGTTTGACGATTTTCTGTATCTGGAACATCCCTTTTCCTTCTCGAACGAAGATCGTACCAACCTATGGGACCAAACTGAGAGTCAAACGGATGGGACACATAATCTTTAAATTCCTCATCAAAACAGTCTAATCGTATGGTTCTGTGCAATAAAAGAGAAAGAATAAACATGTTTCCCACAATTTTGCTGATGTTTACGAACAGAACGCTCAAATTCAAAAAGTTTGGGCTGGCATGTCTGCTTCCTCCAGCCTGTTTAAACTGTTCCATTCAATGTGAAATTTGTGATAAGTTTTAGCACACAGGTCTATGTGATCTGCGCCACCACCTTCTATTAGTCATACATGCTTTCCCCCTCTTCCTGTAATACATTCCTTGAAGTGTTCAATGAGATTTTGATTTCAAATCTTATTGTCATATTCTTTTGATTCTCAAGCATCAATGAATCTGATGTTGCCGCCATTCCATGCAGTGCACAGCACGTCAAACAGGAGTCTGACTCTTGCCATGAGCACTGAGGTAGTATGGGGTCACAACTGTCTCATAGTGCAGAATGAAATTCTACATATAGGGCTATGAAGAGTCATGCAGTTAATTTTATTTGACATGCTATTTCTTTTCTTCACAAATATGCTGGATTTAAAGTGATCTTCACCCTCATTTAAAATGAATTCAATATCCAACCATCTGTAAAACTAGCATATCCAAATTTTAATTTGAGTTCAGTGTTACACAAATATATGACTTTTTTTAAAATTCTGTTCGAGTCAACATTAACATTTCATTCCCTGACAGCGGGTGAACTTACTTTTAAACTCCAATTTTCCTTCGGTATTAATGGAGAGATGAGCCTTTTTGCAAGCACCGAAATTCTCCACCAGTTTAAGCTAAAACTTGCGAAACTGTAAGTTTCACAAATATGTTCCTATTAAACACTAATTCCTATTGAAGCAGTATGAGCTAAATTCATTCAACTGGACAGCAAAAACGGTCAGGATTTTAAAAGCAAGCAACTATTTTGAAGTCACTCTTCGAACTAAATTCCATCTTGGTGTGTGAGAGTCCATAGGTTCCTCACTCTCAACGAACCATTCAACTGTCATGCAATTACTGAAACACACAGACTAAAAACATCAACGTTAACAGTCACTAAGATTTTGAGAGTGATTTGGAATTCGTATTCAATACCCCCTGGGGAAAATCTGTTCCAATCTGGATAGTACTCACTTATTACCATCCCACCTGCCTTCCCCAGCACCTCCTCCCCCTCCACACTATTTGTTTCTGAGCTCCCTTCCACCCTCCATTTCTCAGGAAGGGTCCTGACCCAAAACCTCAACTTTCTTGAGCCTCTGATGCTGCCTGCCCTGCTGTGTTCCTCCAGCTCCACAATGTGTTATCTCAGACACCAACATTGGCAGTTCTTACTATCTGGATAACTCATTCTCACCTTGTCACAAGTGATTTATACTCATTATCTTTTCAGATGACGCATGTACATGTATATACATAAATATACATATTGCACTTTTATGCCTGAACCACTAACCTAGAGGATATTTTAAAATAGTCTCTTCATAGCTGCATGAAAGAGAAATCATCAAGGTCATAACTTTCATTTTAGGAATAACTCGAACATTCAAAGTACTCACAGTCAGTGTCCCATTTCCTTGACCAGTCAATTTGATGTGAATCTTTCTTCCAAGTGGAAACTATAACAGCAATTATATTTGAGAATCAAACTCTTCATTGCATCACCAATATTTCCTTGTCTGTTTGAAACATAAGATAATGAAATAATCATGGACAGATTGGCCAACAGTGAAATTTAATGTGTGTTATGGCAACTCAAAATCACAACCATTGAAGTGATCTTTAAAAAGCTACTGTCATACAACACAGCACTTTTTGAGATGCAGTGATGAACATACTTCCTGAGATGCAAATAATATATGCCAAATTAATTCCAAAGAATACCTTTACAATTAAAAAGAAGCTAAAAATCTCTTTACATTGCGAAGCTTGTCAGATTGCGATTAGTCAATGGAAATCGTTCAGAACAGTTATTTATTCCCAGATGAAAAGGAAGTGTATACATTTCATGACAACAAAATGTGAGGCTGGATGAACACAGCAGGCCAAGCAGCATCTCAGGAGCACTTTTGTCCTCCTGAGATGCTGCTTGGCCTGCTGTGTTCATCCAGCCTCACATTTTGTTGTCTTGGATTCTCCAGCATCTGCAGTTCCCATTATCTCGTATACATTTCATTTTCACATCTTATCCAAGAGAGAAAAAAAAACACCTTCATGAATGCATTGTCAAACAAGAAGACTCACAAAAAAAGTCATTTGGCCCATTGAATATTCCTCCATCATTCGGTGAGATCATGGTTGATCTCATTACATTTATCATGACACAGCACTTCCACCAAACCCTCCTTCGAGCTAATACATTCCGATCCAAGTAACATCCCGGTAAATCTCTGTTTCTGGGCCATGCCTTGTCTTTCTAAATATTTTTTCAGTCATCTGCAAATTTAGCCACAGCACATGCACCTCTTTCCTCCAAGTCATTAATAAACAAGCACAAGAGCTGTGGTTCCTTCAGCGCGACCTCATTTCTTCCTGACAAGCCAACCCTGGCATCTCTGTCCATTTGTATCGGAGATAATGGGAACTGCAGATGCTTCAGAATCCAAGATAACAAAGTGTGGATCAGGATGAACACACAGAAGTAGAAGGGTCTCGGCACAAAACGTCAGCTTTTACGCTCCTGAGATGCTGCTTGGCCTGCTGTGCTCATCCAGCTCCACACTTTGTTATGAGAGATAATGGGAACTGCAGATGCTGGAGATTCCAAGATAATAAAATGTGAGGCTGGATGAACACAGCAGGCCAAGCAGCATCTCAGGAACACAAAAGCTGACGTTTCGGGCCTAGACCCTTCATCAGAGAGGGGGATGGGGGGAGGGAACTGGAATAAATAGGGAGAGAGGGGGAGGCGGACCGAAGATGGAGAGTAAAGAAGATAGGTGGAGAGGGTGTAGGTGGGGAGGTAGGGAGGGGATAGGTCAGTCCAGGGAAGACGGACAGGTCAAGGAGGTGGGATGAGGTTAGTAGGTAGCTGGGGGTGCGGCTTGGGGTGGGAGGAAGGGATGGGTGAGAGGAAGAACCGGTTAGGGAGGCAGAGACAGGTTGGACTGGTTTTGGGATGCAGTGGGTGGGGGGGAAGAGCTGGGCTGGTTGTGTGGTGCAGTGGGGGGAGGGGATGAACTGGGCTGGTTGAGGGATGCAGTGGGGGAAGGGGAGATTTTGAAACTGGTGAAGTCCACATTGATACCATATGGCTGCAGGGTTCCCAGGCGGAATATGAGTTGCTGTTCCTGCAACCTTCGGGTGGCATCATTGTGGCAGTGCAGGAGGCCCATGATGGACATGTCATCAAGAGAATGGGAGGGGGAGTGGAAATGGTTTGCGACTGGGAGGTGCAGTTGTTTGTTGCGAACTGAGCGGAGGTGTTCTGCAAAGCGGTCCCCAAGCCTCCGCTTGGTTTCCCCAATGTAGAGAAAGCCGCACCGGGTACAGTGGATGCAGTATACCACATTGGCAGATGTGCAGGTGAACCTCTGCTTAATGTGGAATGTCATCTTGGGGCCTGGGATGGGGGTGAGGGAGGAGGTGTGGGGACAAGTGTAGCATATTTCTCCGATTTACTTTCAATCTGAAAGCTACCGATAATAGATTCTTAAACCAGTTGCGATCACCAACCAATGAACCTGGTTCACCCTCTCGGTCCCTGATTCTGGCTTCAATTCACCCTGTCTCAAAGTGTAACACTTTGTTATCTCTGCCCATTTGCCTGTTCTTTCTATCGGACATGAATCATTGGCTATTTCGTTCCCAACACTTATCCCCTAACAACCACCTCTCTGTGATACCCAGAGTGATGTATCTGTCAATTTCAATCTGCACCACAAACTCATTCACTTTGTTTCATACACTCCCTGCAATTCAATACAAGATCTTCAGTCTGGCATTTACAGCCACCCTTCTTATCTGCTGCACCTGAAGTGAGACTCCTGACCATTTCCATACTTTTTGTCCTATTACTTGCTCTGGAAACTTTGCTGAGCACTTACCAGCTTCTAACTTTTTCCACAATTTTCCATGCAACTGAGCTCACCCACTCCACACTTTTTATTTTAACACCCTAGCCCCAGACCTAGCTCTGTATTTTGCGAGGATACTTGTCCCAATATGATTCTCGTCGAGCCTATAACACCAGAACGACTCCCTCCTTCCCCGTACCGATGCCAATGTCCCATGAATTCAAACACATTTCTGCCATGCCACCATTTGAACAATGTACATCTATAATTATGTTCACACCGTGCCAAATTGCTCAGATAATAATCCAGAGATTATTACCATTCTGGTTCTGCTTTCTCACCTCAGCACCTCGGTGCTCATAATCCCTCAGGAGAACCTCTTTCCTCTTTCTTCCATATCAATGGTACCTGTGTGGACCACGATAGCTGGATTTCTACTCCTCCCACTTCAAGTTCCTTTGTAGCCGAGATGGAATATCCTGAACCTGGGTACCAGGCAGGCAACACTACTTTCGAGACTCTCGATCCTGGTCACAACGAACAGTGTTCATTCCCCTAACTATACTACCTCTGATTATAACTACATTTCACTTTTTATCCCCTCCTGAATGTCCCACCTATACCACAGTGCTGCAGTCAGTTTACTCATCTTCCCTATACCCTGCACTCTCATCCACACAGGAAGAAAGAATCTCAAACCTGTTCGATAAGATCAAAGGCCAAGGTTCCTTCTGCACTACATCCTGGATCCTTCCACCTGCCCTGTTCTTTGTCATTGGCCACTGACCGAGTTTCAGCTAGTTAATCTAAGGTGTGTGACTGCCTCCTGAAGCACAGCATTCCCTGGTAACTCTGCCCCACATGATTTGTTGATTGGTCAAAACTGAGATTCCAGTTCATCAGACGTAAGCTGGAGTATGGGGCCTGACCACTCGCCCGTCATGTAGGTACAACTCATCATCTGGCCTGGCATCTCCATTTCAATTACTTCGATCTTAATTTGATTTGAAAACATTCTGGTCTTTTAGTTTGGAGCCTGTAAATATTTCTCCGATTTACTTTCAATCTGAAAGCTACCGATAATAGATTCTTAAACCAGTTGCGATCACCAACCAATGAACCTGGTTCACCCTCTCGGTCCCTGATTCTGGCTTCAATTCACCCTGTCTCAAAAAAAAATGCTTATGAACTATCAGGCAAAAAAAGCAAGCAAATGGCACCTCTTACACTCTGCACTGACTTACCGCATTGCCACCAAGTTCCCCAAAATATATATTCACTTGGTGCATTTTACTCAAGATGTGATCTCTTCTTCCAGAACATGCAAAGCATACTGATCCATAGCAATATACTACCTTCAAAACCTCAGCTCTTAGCTTATTACTTTTGTGTACATTCTCAATGCTTTCTCCAAGTCCAAACACAACACATTTACTGGTTTTCCTCTGTTAATTCTCCTCCCAAAACTTCCTCCAAAAACCCAAACAAATTAGCCAGACATAATTTCTCTTTCATCAGGCTATGGTGATTCTGTTTGATTAGATTATGATTTTCCAAATGTCCTGCTATTATTTTCTTCATAGTTGATTGCCACACATTTCCAACAATAGATATTAGACTGGTTCGGTTGTAGTTATCTTCTTTTTGCCTCTCTCCTTTTTAAATAGGGACGTCACATCAGCATTTTTCCAGCCCTCAGATGCTTCTCGAGAATCTGAACCTTTTTGGGAAATTACAGTCAATGCATATACCGACTCTGAAGCTCATTGTTTAGAATCTTAGAAAGTCAACCATCACGGCGAAGAGTCCAATCTGCTTTCACTCCATTAGATTGTCTACTGCTACTTCTCTCATGGCAGTGATGGTGTGGTAGTGATGTGTTTAATTACTCCCTGTATTCTTTAGTAATAAGGGGATCCTTGAAGTATCTTCCACTGTAAAGGCTACCCTTTTCTCATTGTCGTTGTTCCTTGATTTAAAAATTAACCTGGCCATCTCAGCCGAGCATATCATTAATGGCATTACCTCTAAAACCTTCTCTGCTAAAGTGTTCAATAGATTGCTACAACCTGAAAGAAGTAATTCTTCCCCTAAATTAATAGGCAACCAATTTGAAAATGTGGCCTCTGGTCGTAAAATCTTTCACAATATTAAGGGAGTGCTGCACTGTCACTGGAGGCCCCAAACCCCACCTCTTCCTCCGGTACATTGATGACTGTATCGGTGCCGCCTCTTGCTCCCCAGAGGAGCTCAAACAGTTCATCCACTTCACCAACACCTTCCACCCCAACCTTCAGTTCACCTGGGCCATCTCCAGCACATCCCTCACCTTCCTGGACCTCTCAGTCTCCATCTCAGGCAACCAGCTTGTAACTGATGTCCATTTCAAGCCTACCGACTCCCACAGCTACCCAGAATACACCTCCTCCCACCCACCATCCTGCAAAAATTCCATCCCCTATTCCCAATTCCTCCGCCTCCGCCGCTTCTGCTCCCACGATAAGACATTCCACTCCCGCACATCCCAGATGTCCAAGTTCTTCAAGGACCGCAACTTGCCCCCCACAGTGATCGAGAACGCCCTTGACCGCATCTCCCATATTTCCCGCAACACATCCCTCACACCCCGCCCCCGCCACAACCGCCCCAAGAGGATCCCCCTCGTTCTCACACACCACCCCACCAACCTCCGGATACAACGTATCATCCTCTGACACTTCCGCCATCTACAATCCGACCTCACCACCCAAGACATTTTTCCATCCCCACCCCTGTCTGCTTTCCGGAGAGACCACTCTCTCCGTGACTCCCTTGTTCGCTCCACACTGCCCTCCAACCCCACCACACCCGACACTTTCCCCTGCAACCGCAGGAAATGCTACGCTTGCCCCCACACCACCTCCCTCACCCCTATCCCAGGCCCCAAGATGACATTCCACATTAAGCAGAGGTTCATCTGCACATCTGCCAATGTGGCATACTGCATCCACTGTACCCGGTGTGGTTTCCTCAACATTGGGGAAACCAAGCGGAGGCTTGGGGACCGCTTTGCAGAACACCTCCGCTCAGTTCGCAACAAACAACTGCACCTCCCAGTCGCAAACCATTTCCACTCCCCCTCCCATTCTTTAGATGACATGGCCATCATGGGCCTCCTGCAGTGCCACAATGATGCCACCCCAAGGTTGCAGTAACAGCAACTCATATTCCGCCTGGGAACCCTGCAGCATAATGGTATCAACGTGGACTTCACCAGTTTCAAAATCTCTCCCACCGCATCCCTAAACCAGCCCAATTCGTCCCCTCCCCCCACTGCACCACACAACCAGCCCAGCTCTTCCCCTTCACCCACTGCATCCCAAAACCAGTCCAACCTGTCTCTGCCTCCCTAACCTGTTCTTCCTCTCACCCATCCCTTCCTCCCACCCCTAGCCGCACCCCCATCTACCTACTAACCTCATCCCACCTCCTTGACCTGTCCGTCTTCCCTGGACTGACCTATCCCCTCCCTACCTCCCCACCTATACTCTCTCCACCTATCTTCTTTTCTCTCCATCTTCAGTCCGCCTCCCCCTCTCTCCCTATTTATTCCAGAACCCTCACCCCATCCCCCTCTCTGATGAAGGGTCTAGGCCCGAAACGTCAGCTTTTGTGCTCCTGAGATGCTGCTTGGCCTGCTGTGTTCATCCAGCCTCACATTTTGTCATCTTGGATTCTCCAGCATCTGCAGTTCCCATTATCTATGGTGATTCTGTTTGATTAGATTCTGATTTTCCAAATGTCCTGCTATTATTTTCTTCATAGTTGATTGCCACATATTTCCAACAATAGATGTTAGACTGGTTCGGTTGTAGTTATCTTCTTTTTGCCTCTCTCCTTTTTAAATAGGTATGTCACATCGGCAGTTTTCCAGCCCTCAGATGCTTCTCTAGAATCTAAACCTTTTTGGGAAATTACAATCAACGCAGACACCGACTCTGAAGCTCATTGTTTAGAATCTTAGAAAGTCAACCATCACGGCAAAGAGTCTAATCTGCTTTCACTCCATTAGATTGTCTACTGCTACTTCTCTAATGGTAGTGAAGGTGTGGTAGTGATGTGTTTAATTCCTCCCTGTATTCTTTAGTAATAAGGGGATCCTTGAAGTATCTTCCACTGTAAAGGCTACCCTTTTCTCATTGTCGTTGTTCCTTGATTTAAAAATTAACCTGGCCGTTACAGCCTAGCATACGATTAATGGCATTACCTCTAAAACCTTCTTGGCTAAAGTGTTCAATAGAGTGCTACAACCTGAAAGAAGTAATTCTTCCCTGAATTAATAGGCAACCAATTTGAAAATGTGGCCTCTGGTCGTAAAATCTTTCACAAATGGGAGTAATCTCTACGGATATACACTATCAAGCCTCTTTAGAATCTTACATGTTGAAAAAATAAAATTTTTTAATCTTATAAACGCCAATGAACGTAGTCCCAGCCTGCCCAACTTTCCTAAGCATAGCAATCCCCTACGCCATTTCCGAAATCAACCCAGTCAACATGAGGTGTATGGCATCCGCGGCATTCGCTCTGTGGCCGTACATGACTTGTCAGTTACCATCCTGCTGCTACGACTCTACTTCTATTTACGATGCAGTCCTCTGTCCATCCGAACAAACTACCCTTGAACACATGGGCTCTTTTCATTTGAGACACCTTATGAGCTGTACCTTATCAAATGCTTTGTTGAAATCTCAATGTACCATATCAACTGGTGGTCCTTCATCAGTAATGTTTGTTTCCTTCTCAAAGCACTGTAGCAAGTTTGTCAAGTATTATTTCCCCTTTATAAAAGGATGTTAACTCTGTAGGATGTTATAGCACACTAAGTACCCTGTTATTTCATCTTTCATTGCCGGCATGAACATCTACCCAGGTTGACCTAAATTGGCAATACCGGCTCGCTATTTTGTCGAAGTATCTTTGTAATAATGGTGTTATGTTCACAATCTTTCAATCCTCTGAGAATTTTCCACAATCTAAGGATTCTTGGAAGATTATCATCAGTGCCTCCATTGTATCTGTAGCTGCATTGTTCAACATGAGAGGATACAACTCATGATACCCCTTGGATATTTTCTCTGCTGATTGGAGTCATGTTTGGAATTCTGTGCAGTGACATTCACTTTTAACAGTTTGCTAAATACTACCAGGAACAGAAATTGTCATCCAGCTGCAACTAAACTAAAGCTTTCAGCACAGAAGGAAGTCTTTCAATTCATTATGAACCTAATAACTCCTGTAAAGGGCAATACAATTTGCCTCAGTCCATAAATGTTCTTCCTCCAACATCCTGAGATGCATCATCTGTATTTCTTCAAATTTACCACAGATTCTGTTTCAATCATCCTTTCAGCAATACGCATGACAACAATTCGGCATTCTTAGTCCCCCTGTAGCCTCCGTTGCACATGTGCATTGTTAGCTGATTATTTATTTGTGTGCCTGCTTTTTTGCTCGAATGGTTAAAGGTAAATTTCTGTTCTTTTGTCATCAGAGCTATTGCCTCCTCACTCTCATCTTCCTTGTTTTATCCTGTGCTGGAATATTTAATTTGTTGACATATCTGAAATATGTGGTTGAATGGATTGGGTTTTGTAACATTGCATTCCCCATAGACCATCTACTGATACTGTTGCTTGTTCTAACAGTTATTATCTTGCAGAGTGGAAAATGCAGTTTGAAAGCAATGGAACATTATCGATGAAGAAGTTGATGCATAAATTGCTGCGATCTTCCAAACTACAAACTCACCTTCAATTCTTTCTCGGTCAGAGCATTGTGCCGGCGCAAATGAATCGTGTTCTCAATGGGACTTCCAAAACCATGGAATTGAATTTGCATATTGATTTCTTCTTCCCTCTTCAGAAATGCAAAGTAGTATCGTGATGAAGCTTCCAAGGCGATGATTGTGTCCTTCAATGAACGGAAAAGTGACTCTTAGATTCATGAAAATATTTCACTACTTCTATAGACATGAAAGGCAAACATTCTCCCTGCATATGACCCAGTCTCATTTTATCGTATCTTTCTGATTTTACATGCCACGGGATAATCATTGCAGTGTAACGGAAATGTTGATCATGGAAATTTATCACTGTTTTCATAAATAATGGCAAATTTTCAACATCTTGCAATTGTATGAAGGCTCAGTCTCATCACAACTCGCCTGCTGCACAAAGACATTCTTGCACTGCTTTGAATGTTAGGGCTGAAACAAAACACAATCATGACACAAATGCATCAACACCCCACTTTTAACAGGATCTGATATCCTTGCCAGGCACTGGAGGGGTTGCGGAGACTGGTGAGTGGATAAAGTCGTTCCTCTGTTCAAGCAGGAAAACGGGGACTTTCCAGGAAACTACAGACTGGTGAGTGTCTCATGTCTCAAAGGTATGGGCTAATAAGGGACAGCCAGCATGGCATTATGCGGGGCAGGTTATGTCTTACCAAGTCAGTTGAAGTTTTCAAGGAGGTGACAAGTGTGATCAATTAGGGTAGAACAATTGATAACATATACATGGATTTTACGAAGGTTTTCAACAAGGTCCCTCATGGTATGCTCATCCAGAAGATTAAGATCCATGAGATCCGTGGACTTGGCCTGCCCATATAAGGCAGATGGTAGCGGTGGAAGGCTAACAAAGAGAACACAGTATAGGGCTGGAGGAACACAGCAGGCCAGGCAGCATCAACAATGTCAGCTTTCCTGTTCCTCTGATCCTGCCTGACCTGCTGCGTTCCTCCAGCTCCACACTTGGTCATCTCTGATTCCAGCATCTACAGTTCTTGCCGTCTCAGTGGTGGAAAGCTGTTTTTCTGGCTGCAGCTCAGTGACGAGTGGTGTTCTGCATCGATGTGACTTCTGCTGTTTGTGATATATGTAAATGACTTGGTTGCAAATGTAGATGGGGGATTAGTAAGTTTGCAGATGATATAAGGACCAGTGGACTTGTGGACAGCATGGAAGGTTGTCAAAGGACACAGCAAGATACAGACCAATTGCAAACACGAGCGGAGAAATGGCCGATGGAATTTAATCTGGGCAGGCATGAGGTGTTGCATTTTAGGAGACCAAGTGTGAAGGAAAGGGATACACAGTTAATGGCAGGACCCCAAACAGCAGTGATGTCCAGAGGGATCTTGGGGTCCTAGACCATAACTCCCTGACAGTAGCCACACAAGTAGATAGGGTGGTCAAGAAGGCATATCGCATGCTTGCCTTTATTCATAGGGGAACTCAGTGCAAGAGTCAGGATGTCACATTGCAGCTTTACAAGACTTTGGTGAGACCACACAGAGTATTGCATTCAATTCTGGCCGCCACATTACACTAAGGACGTGCAGGCTTTGGACAGGGTGCAGAAGAGATTTACCAGCATGCTGACTGGAATAGAGGGTATGAACGAGAGGGAGAAGCTGGAAAAACTCTTCGTTTTCTCTGGAGCAGTAGAAGCTGAGGGCAGGCTTGATAGAAGTCCATAAAATTAGGAGATACATAAATACAGCTAACGGTCAGAAAATTTCTCCCCCGGAGTTGAAGTGTCCACTATTAGGGGGCATGCATTTCAGCTGAGAGGGGGTAAGTTCAAAAGAGATGTGAGGGGCAAATATTTCACACTGAGCATGTTAAAAGTGTGGAATACATTGCCCGGGGTGGTAGTGGATGCAGATACGATGAAAGCATTTAAAAGTGACTTTTAGTTAAGTGCACGAATATGCAAGGAATGGAGGATCATGGATCAAGGACAGGCAGAAGGGATTATTTCATTTGTTGTCATGTTTGGCCCAACATGGTGGGCCAAAGGGCACATTCCTGTTGCTGTCGTGTTCCAAGTTTTATGCTCACCTGTGTCATGATTGCAAAAAGTAGGATTGGGAAGAATTTTTGAGAAGCGTTTGTGAACATTATTTCATGTAAGGACAAATGGGATAAGGATTAGGTGACACAGCACAATCAGATCTTGGAGCCCATGATGAATCATAGGGACCTCACAAGCACCAATGATCAGAGGGATCTCAGGATCTTGATGTGCATGCCTGTTGATCCCCCAATGTAATGGACCAGGTCGTTGAAGTGGTTTGGAAGGCAGATTGGATACTTGTCTTTATTAGACTTAATATTAAGTGGTAGAGTTTCAGAATAGGCAGGGTATGTACAACACTGTTGGGCCGAACCAACATTAAGTCAACGATGAGAAAATACAGTGAGACTTGGACAACGATCAGGCTTGGCCTGATAAAGGATAAGTTACATTTGCACCATACAAGTGCAAAGCAGCAATCAGCTCCAACAAGAGAGAATATGACCATATCAAAAAAATTCCATGTCCTTACCCTCACATCATCGTTACATTTTTTTTGATGTGCAAGTGCAATCCAAGCCATGCAAGGCTATGGGCCAGGTGTTGGAAATGAGGTCAGAACAATTCAGTGCTTGCCCTTGACTGTTAGAATCTGTCAGCTTATAATGTATTTCTCCTGTATTGTAGACTACTGAGGTGCTTAGCTATCCACTAAACCAAGGTTAACACTGATCTAAAACTAAACTGGGTCAGTTATATAATCAGCAGTAGCCAGGTCCAAAGTGCAAACCACCCTGCTGTGGCACAGAGTGAGGCAAATCCAAGTGAGCGAGTGTGGTTGGAGACTCATTCGTTGGGCGCATAGATTCTGTCGCCACATTTGAGACACCAGGGCTGCGTGTTGCTTCCCTGGTGCAAGGTCAAGGACATCTCTGATTGGTTGCAACAAATTCTTAAAGGGGAGGGTGAGCAGCCAGAGGCCACGGGGCACGTTGGTACCAATGACATAGGCAGAAAGAGGGATGACATCCTGCGGACTATGTACAAGGAGTTAGCAAAGAGGCTGAAAGGCAGGACCGAGAGGGTAATAATTTATGGGTTGCCATGAGTGCCACGTGTGAGTGAGCTAAGTCATAGAAAGATAGGTGAGATGAATGCATGGTGAAGGAGCTGGCACAGGGGGCAGGGTTTCCGGTTCATGGATAATTGGGACCGTTTCTGAGCAAGGGGTGACCTGTCTAAGAGGGATGGGAGGCAAGACGCTGTGAGCGGGTCAGGACAGAGGGGACAAGTCGTTGTGAGCGGGTTACGACGGAGGGAACAAGTGCCTGTGAGCAGGTCAGGAAGGAGGGGCAAATCGCTGTGAGCGGGTCGGGGCTGCGGGGGCCAGCCGCTGTGAGTGGACAGCGCTGCGGGGGCCAGTCCCTGTGAGCGGGACAGCGCTGCGGGGGCCAGTCCCTGTGAGTGGGACAGGGCTGCGGGACCAGTCCCTGTGAGCGGGTCAGGGCACAGGGGGCCAGCCGCAGTGAGAGCGACAGGACTGCGGGGGCCAGTTGCTGTCAGCTGGACAGGGCTACAGCGGCCAGTCCCTGAGAGCGCGACAGGACTGCAGGGGGCAAATCGCTGTGAGCCGGTCAGGCCTGCGGGGGCCAGCCGCTGTGAAGGCGACAGGAATGCGGGGGCCAGTCCCTGTGAGCGGGTCAGGGCTGCAGCGGCAAGTCGCTGTCAGCGGGACAGGGCGGCGGGGGGCAAGTCGCTGTGAGCGGGTCAGGGCTGTGGGGGGCAAGTCGCTTTGAGCGGATCAGGGCTGCGGGGGCCAGCCGCTGTGAACGGGTCTGGGCTGCGGGGGCCAGTACCTGTGAGCGCGAAAGGACTGCAGGGGGCAAATCACTGTGAGTGGGTCAGGACTGCGAGGGCCGGTCCCTGTGAGCAGGTCAGGGCTGCGGGGCCAGTCCCTGTGAGCGGGTCAGGGCTGCGGGGGCCAGTCCCTGTGAGCGGGTCAGGGCTGCGGGGGCAAGTCGCTGTGAGCGGGTCAGGGCTGCGGGGGCCAGTACCTGTTAGCGGGTCAGCGCTGCGGGGGCCAGTCCCTGTTAGCGGGTCAGCGCTGCGGGGGCCAGTCCCTGTGAGCAGGTCGGACTGCAGGGGGACAGTCCCGGTGAGCGGGTCAGGGCTGCGGGGGAAAATCGCTGTGACCGGGAGAGGGCTGCGGGGGCCAGACCCCGTGCGCGGGTCAGGGCTGCGGGGGCCAGTCCCTGTGAGCGGCTCAGGGCTGCGGGGACCAGTCGCTGTGAGCGGCTCAGGGCTGCGGGGGCAAGTCCCTGTCAGCGGGACAGGACTGCAGGGGGCAAATTGGTGTGAGCGGGTCAGGGCTGCGGGGGCAAATCGCTGTGAGCGGGTCAGGACTGCAGCGGGGCAGTCCCTGTGAGCGGGTCAGGACTGCAGGGGGCCAGTCCCTGTCAGCGGGACAGGGCTGCGGGGGACAGTCCCTGTCAGCGGGACAGGGCTGCAGAGGACAAATCGCTGTGAGCACGTCAAGGCAGCGGCGGCCTGTCCCTGTGAGCAGGTCAGGACTGCAGGGGGCCAGTACCTGAGAGCAGGTCACAGCTCCGGCTGCCAGTCCCTGTGAGCAGGTCAGGGCTGCGGGGGCCAGTCCCTGTGAGCGGGTCAGGGCTGTGGGGGCCAGTCCCTGTGAGCAGGTCAGGACTGCAGGGGGACAGACCCTGTCAGCGGGACAGGACTGCAGGGGGCAAATCGCTGTGAGCGGGTCAGGGCTGCGGGGGCAAGTCCATGTCAGTGGGACAGGACTGCAGGGGGGAAATCGGTGTGAGCGGGTCAGGACTGCAGGGGGTCAGTCCATGTGAGCGGGTCAGGGCAGCGGGGGCCAGTCCCTGTGAGCGCAACAGGACTGCAGGGGGCAAATTGCTGTGAGCAGGTCTGGGCTGCGGGGGCCAGTCCCTGTGAGCGGGTCAGGGCTGAGGAGGCCAGTTGCTGTCAGCTGGACAGGGCTGCAGGGGCCAGTCCCTGAGAGCGCGACAAGACTGCAGGGGGCAAATCGTTCTGAGCCGGTCAGGCCTGCGGCGGCCAGCTGCTCTGAGATCGACAGGAATGCTGGGGCAAGTCGCTGTGAGCGGGTCAGGGCTGCGGGGGGCAAGTCGCTGTGAGCGGATCAGGGCTGCGGGAGCCAGTCGCTATGAGCAGGTCAGGCCTGCGGGGGCCAGGACCTGTTAGTGGGTCAGGGCTGCGGGGGCCAGTCCCTGTGAGCGCGAAATGACTGCAGGGGGCAAATCGCTGTGAGCGGGATAGGGCAGCGGGGGCCAGTCCCTGTGAGCGGGTCAGGGCTGCGGGGGCCAGTCCCTGTGCAGGGGTCAGGGCTGCGGGGGCCAGTCCCTGTGAGCGGGTCAGGGCTGCGGGGGCCAGACCCTCTGAGCGCAACAGGACTGCAGGGGGCAAATCGCTGTGAGCGGTTCCCAGCTGCGGGGGCCAGTACCTGTGAGCAGGTCAGGGCTGCGGGGGCAAGTTGCTGTGAGCACGACAGGACTGGAGGGGGCAAGTCGCTGTGAGCGGGTCAGGGCTGATGGGGCCAGTCACTGTGAGCGCGACAGGGCTGCGGCGGCCAGTACCTGTGAGCGGGACAGGACCGAGGGAGCAAGTCGCTGTGAGCGGGTCAGGGCTGCGGGGGGCAAAGCACTCTGAGCGGGACAGGGCTGCGGGGGCCAGTCCCTGTCAGCGCGACAGGGCTGCGGGGGCCAGTCCCTGTCAGCGCGACAGGGCTGCGGGGGCCAGACCGGGAGCGGTTCAGGGCTGCGGGGGCCAGTCCCAGTGAGCGGGTCAGGGCTGCAGAGGCCAGTCCCTGTGAGCGGGTCAGGGCTGCGGGGGGCAAGTCGCTGTGAGCGGGTCAGGGCTGCGGGGGGCAATACGCTGTGAGCGGGACAGGGCTGCGGGGGCAAGTCGCTGTCAGCGGGCCACGGGTGCCGGGGGGCAGTACGCTGCGAGCGGCTCCGGGCTGCGGTGGCCAGTCCCTGTGAGCGGGACACGGCTGCGGGGTTCAGTCCCTGTGAGTGGGTCAGGGCTGCGGGGGACCAGTCCCTGTGAGCGGGACACGGCTGCCGGGGGGCAGTCCCTGTGAGCGGGACACGGCTGCCGGGGGGCAGTCCCTGTGAGCGGGACGGGGCTGCGGGGGCCAGTCCCAGTGAGCGGGTCTGGGCTGCAGTGGCCAGTCCCTGTGAGCGGATCAGGGCTGCGGGACCCAGTCACTGTGAGCGGGACAGGGCTGCGGGGCCCAGTCCGCTGTCAGCGGGACACGGCGGCGGGGGGCAGTATGCTGTGAGCGGAACAGGGCTGCGGGGCCCAGTCCCTGTGAGCGGGACAGGGCTGGGGGACACAGTCCCTGTCAGAGGGACAGGGCTGCAGGGGCAAGCCGCTGTGAGCGGGTCAGGGCTTCGGGGCCCAGGCCGCTGTGAGCGGGTCAGGGCTGCGGGGCCCAGTCCCTGTCAGCGGGTCAGGGCAGCGGGGGCAGGCCGCTGTGAGCGGGTCAAGGCGCAGGGGTCAGGCCGCTGTGCGCGGGACAGGGCTGCGGGGCCCAGGCCGCGGTGAGCGGGGTCAGGGCTCCGGGGCCCAGGCCACTGCGAGCGGGTCAGGGAGGCGGGGCCCAGTCCCTGTCAGCGGGACAGGGCTGCGGGGGCCAGTCCGGGAGCGGGTCAGCGCTGCGGGGGCCAGTCCCTGTGAGCGGGTCAGGGCTGCGGGGGCCAGTCCGTGTGAGGGGGTCAGGGCTGCGGGGGCAGGCCACTGTAAGCAGGTCAGGGCGGCGGGGGCAGGTTGCTGTGAGCGGGTGAGGGCGGCGGGGGCAGGCCGCTGTGAGTGGGACAGGGCTGCGGGACGCAGTCCCTGTGAGCGGTTCAGGGCTACAGGGGGCAAATCGCTGTGAGCGGGTCAGGACTGCGGGGGGCCAGTCCCTGTGAGCGGGAAAGGGCTGCGGGGCCTAGTCCGCTGTGAGCAGGACACGGCTGCAGGGGGCAGTATCTGTGAGCGGGACACAGCTGCTGGGGGCAGTACGCTGTGAGCGGGTCAGGGCTGCGGGGGCCAGTCCCTGTGAGCGGGTCAGCGCTGCGGGGGCCAGTCCCTGTGAGCGGGAAAGGGCTGCGGGGCCTAGTCCGCTGTGAGCAGGACACGGCTGCAGGGGGCAGTATCTGTGAGCGGGACACAGCTGCTGGGGGCAGTATCTGTGAGCGGGACACAGCTGCGGGTGTCCAGTCCCTGTGAGCGGGTCAGGGCTGCGGGGGCCAGTCCCTGTGAGCGGGTCAGGGCTGCGGAGGGTAGTACGCGGTGAGCGGGACCGGACTGCAGGGGGCAAGTCGCTGTAAGGACTGCGGGAGGCAAGTCGCTGTGAGCGGGTCAGGACTGCAGGGGCAAGTTGATCCAGTGAATTCAAATATGAAATTACACGAAAGACAGCAATGAATTTAAAGCATCAAGAGGAAAGGGATTTGGAATCGAGCATTAGTTCGTGGGGATGGAGCAGCGCTTGGAATATTGCCTTCAGTTCTGGTTGCTTCATTACAGGGTGGATGTGGAAGCTTTGGTGAGGGTGTAGAGGATAGTTAGCAGGATGCTGCATGGAATGGATGTCAGGTCTTAGGAGAAAGGGTTCGGGGGCGAGGACTTTTCTCATTGGAGCAAAGAAGAATGAGAGGTGACTTGATTGAGGTATACAAGATGATGAGAGGCATAGCTGGAGTGGATAGTCAGAGATTTTTTCCCAGAGCAGAAATGACTATTACGAGGGGGAGAAATTTTAAGGTGACTGGAGGAAGGAGGAGGGGAGATGTCAGAGCTAAGTTCTTTACACAGAGAGTGGCGGGTGTGTGGAATGCACTGCTGGCAGTGGTAATGGAGTCAGATACATTTAGAGACTTTTAAGCGACTCTTGGATAGGCACATGAAGGACAGTAAAATGAAGGGTATGCAGGGTAGCTTGATCTTAGTGGGATAATAGGTCGGCACAACATCGTGGGCCAAAGGGCCTGTTCTGTTCTTTGTTCTCTGTTCAGCCAAAGGTTCTTTTCTTTTGAGGAGCGGGTAATTGATTGTCGTTTTTAAAGACAGAACTGGAGGACAGAGAAAGATATCAAGGAAGGTTGCACGTTAGTGACAGTATCAACAAGTCCTCAGCAGATGCACTCTCTGAGTAACTACACTGTTTTGAAGGCGAGAGGACCAATGATATCAGTTAAGCCCCCCTTGTTTTTGTATTGTGTACTTCTGACATATGCGCAAATGGACAACCTCACTCTCCTGCTAAGCTGCAGAATGAATAATGCTGCAATATTTGTCAACTCCCAAATGGGCATTGATACATTAGTAAATCTCACATCAATAAACTTACATCTCAAGGTTCTCACCTTCTAGGACTGTTTGTACTGGGAAATAACCCAAACGAGGATGCTTGGCCAAGTATTTCTTTGATCTGAACTTATTTTTCAGCACCTTGGTGAAATCACGCACATCTTCACCTGATGTTGTCTAAAAATGTAAAATAAATCAAATTTAGTTCAGAATTAACAATGAACCAATCTACTCAACTCACTCTATAATCCATGCTCTCCCTGCTAAATGTCTTTGAAGATGTAAAATTGAAGAGTCTGCAACTCTGAGGGATAAAGTCGGCTATCTTTCTGTAAGATTATGATAAAGTTAGATATGTCTGAATGTGAGTTTCAGACAATTAAGCTTCAGTTTCATAGAGTCAGACAGCATGAAAACAGATCCTTTGGTCCAACCAGTCTATGCTGATCACAATCCCAAACTGAACTAGTTCCACCTGCCTGTGCTTGGCCCATATCTCTCCAAACATTTCTGTCATCTTTCTATCTTCTGGCTACAACATCACCTGAGCAGAATTCTCCATCTTGTGGCCAAATACTAGAACTATACAATTAAGTCATTTCAAATGATACACAGATCCAGGATTCACATTAGTGGCCTTTCTGGTTGAACTGCTAATTATTTTAACAATAGTGCATTTTTTGTCCAATTTTGCCATGTAATCCAGTGATCCAAAATTCATCTCATTGGGTTTAATTTTTTTGGTTTTCTGTACTGTGTCAAAGATGAGATCAATACATTGGTGAGAAATTACCTTGGTTTGGAAATTCAAAGTCACTATAGTCCCAGGCGGGACCACAGGGCTGCTCTCACAGTCAAGAGAGATATCTGGAGGTGGTTTAAATTGAAGGTTACCACACCTCAGATGAGGAGACAGGTTGAGAAGGAGACTCCTTCATTGTAACTTCAGACAGTGTAGTATCCCATGCTGTTGGTATCATTCTGAATTACAAACCAGCCAACTGAGCTAACTGGCTCCCAGGCAAAATATAGAATCAGTTTGGGTAGAGATAAGGAACAGCAAAGGAAAGAAGTCACGGCTGTGACAGTTTCAGATTCATAGATCCCCTGACAGAAGATACAGTCCAGGATAGCAGAGAGGCTATAGACCAAGAAGTAATGGGATCTTGTCAGCAAGATGTTACAATAAACTGTGAATTCAATTGGCACAGGTAGTCTGGAAGATTCTTTTTTATTCACGGGATGTGGATGTTGCTGGCTAAGCCCAATTACCCTGGAGAAGGTGGTGGTGAGCTGCCTTCTTGAATAACTGCAGTCCTTAGAGCAGTGCTGTTCAGAAAGAAGCTCCAGAATCTTAACTCAATGACTATTAATGAACAGTGATATCGTTCCGAGTCAGGATAGTGTGTGTGGCTTGGAGGGAAACTTGCATGGGGCACTAATTATGCATTAGTGATGATAGAACAGATGTTGAAGGTGGTGGGTGGGGTACCAATCCAACAGGCTGCTTTGTCCCATATGGTTCAAGCTTCCTGAGTGTTGACGGAGCTGCACCAGTCCTGACCAGTGGAGATTACATTCCTGACTTGGGCTTGATAGATGGTGGACAGGGGGCTCATTATTCACTGCAGAATTCTTAACCTCTGACCTGCTCTTGTCGTCACAATAATTATAAGTTTGGTCCAATTCAGTTTCTGGAAACCTGATAAGCCTCAGCATATTGGCAGTAAAGGAGTGGAAGTCATGGGGCAATGGTTAGATTCTCCTTAATGGTGACGTTCATTGCCTGTAACTTGCACAGCACAACTACCACTTGCTTCTCTTCAGCTCAAAACTAGTTATGTTCCGTGGACATGGACTACTTCAGCATCTGAGGAGCTATGAGTGGTGCTGAACATTGCACAATCAACTGAGAACATCCCCACGTACGACCTTCTGACGGAGGGATGGCATTTGATCAAATAGTTGAAGATGGTTGAGCTCAGGGCACAAATTTACGTAACCCCCGCAGTGATGCTTTGGAGTTGGGGCAACTGACTTCCAACAACCACAACCACTTGCTTTATGGTAAGGTTCCAGCCAGCAGAGGGTTTTTCACCTGATTCTTACTGACTGCAGCTTTGCGACGGCTCCTTGATGTCATATTTGGTTGAATGGCACCTTGATGTTAAGAGCAGTTATCTACCCCTCAGCATATATTCACAGAATGCATTTGGAGTCTTAAAACTGTACCACTGGAACCAAGCAGGGATTAAGATATTTTAGACCTGATAGTATGTTTTGAGATACAACTCATCAATAGTATAGGATTCTCTGGGTAAGAATGATCAGGATGTGGTAGAATTTTACATCAAGGACGAGGTTGAGAATTCGGTCTGAAACTGTTTAATATCTTAAACTTTCATTGAAGATAATTCAGGAGTAGAAAGGCAGAGTTGAACTGGGAAAATAGTTTAAAAGGTAAGACCATACAGAAACAATGGCAGATGTTTCAGGGGATATTTCATAACTCTGAACAAAAATATTGTCAATTTAGAATGAAAGGATGTACAGCTAGAATGCACCATGGTGCCATCTGTTGCTATCTAAGAAAGTTAAAGATAGTATAAATTGAAAGAAAGATTGGAAAATTGTGGAACTGGAAATATTTCAGATGTGAACAAAAGATGACCAAAGTAATAATGAGGGAGACATTAATATAAATACAGTAAAGGCTTCCACAAGTGTATCAAAAGGAAAAGAGTAAAGGCAGTGAATAATGGCTCATGAGAGGGTGAGACTGGGGAATTCATGATGGGAAATGAGGGTAATGGCACAAGCTTTGAACCAATATTTTCTATCTGATTTCACAGTAGAAAACATACAAAAAATATCAATGGGCGAAAAGTAGGGAGCGAAAGGGAGAAGGAAATCCTCAAGGAAACATTGAGGAAAACTGAGAAGACGAAGTTAACAGGTTCCCTGGACCTAAAGACTTGGATCCCAGGTATGCAAAGAGTCCAACCCCACATTGTACCATCAGAGCTTTATTTCTTTTAATAATACTCCATAAACTTCAACCCCTAATTACTAGCTCCCATATTTATACAACCAACTCACACTCAATTCATCCTCAATTAATACAGACATAAAACCTGTTCCCTCACTTCGTTAGTTCTCAGGCATCCCTTCAGACTAAATTAGATGATAACATGGAGGATTATAAGAGTTGACTGCAGAGATGAGATTAAATTAGGTTCCCTACAGTGTGGAAACAGGTCCGTCAGCCCAACAAGTCCACATCGCCCCTTGCAGCATCCCACCCCACCCCTATAACCCAAACACCACTGTACACGATGGGCAATTCAGCATGGCCGATCCACCTAGCCTGCACATCTTTGGACTGCGGGAGGAAATTGGAGCACATGGAGCAAACCCATGCAGACACAGGGAGAATGTGCAAACTCCGCACAGACAGTTACCCAAGGCTGGAGTCGAACCCGGGCCCGGCGCTGTGAGGCTGAAGAGCTAACCACTGAGTCACCGTGCTGCCCAAATGGATGTATTGGCTGTAATCTTTTCTAGATTGTGGGAAGATCCCAGCAGAATGCAGCGAAGTACGATTTACTTCGTCTAAAGTTTGTCATTGGGAAATTGCTAGAATTTATTATTGAGAAGGCAGCAGCAAACCATTTAGATCATATTCAGGCAGATTTGATAAGTTAAGTGAAAAGGATAAATTTAAAAATATGGTGAATCCATTTGAGTTTCTACTTCAAGGAATTCTAATTCTTCAACAAACCGGGTCGTTGAAGTGAAATTAGCAGATGTCGTTAATTTGGATTTCCAAAAGGCGTACATGAAGCACAAAAATTTAGCTTCTATGCACAGCATGTATTTTAGAAGGCACGTGAGGTGCAAATCTTTATTTCAAGGAGGGAAGGAGTGGAAATCTTTCCACACAAGACATTGGTGACGCCACGCAAGGAGCACAGTGTACAGTTTTGGTCTATTAAGCGAGGATATGCTTACAACAGCAGTTCTCAGAACGTTCATGATGTTAATTCCAGGGGTAAAAAGGGTTATTTTGTGCAGAGTGAACTGGACCATGTTCAGGCTCAGCTGATAACATGCTGGGTCAAAATCCAAAATTCCCTCCCTAATGACATTGTATCTACCAACAGCAAATGTACTTTCAGCAGTTCAAGAAGGAAACTAACTGCTACCTTCTCAAGGGCAACGAGGGACAGTTGTGCTTCAGACCTCAAATGCCCGTTCTCATTTAGAAAATAATCTACGCCTCCATTTTTCCTACCAAAGCACATAACCTCACAGTGTCCCACACAGTCTCTGTCTGCCACTTCTTTGCCCAGTCTCCGAGCCTATGTAAGTCCTTCTTCAACTTCCTCACTGCTATCTGTCCCTCCATCTGTCACTGTGTCGACTGTAAACTCAGCAACAATGTCTCAGTTGCTTCGTACATATCATTAAGGTATTACGTGAACTGTTGTGGTCCCAACACTGATCCCTGCAGGACTCCACTAGTCACCAGCTGCCATCCTGTAAAAGACCCCTTTATCTACACTCTCTGCCTTCTGACAGTCAGCCAATGCTCTATCTATGGCAGTACCTTGCTAAAACACTATGGGCTCTCATCTTATTTGGTACCTTCTCAACAGCGTTCTGGAAATCCAAACAAATCACATTCACTGGCTTCCTTTTGTCTAACTTGCTCACTTTCTACTCAAAGAATTCTAACAGATTTGTCAAGTATAACTTCCCCTTGATGAAGCTGTGCTGATTCAGCCCGATTTTGTCATGTACTTCCAAGGTCTCTGCAATCTCATCCTTAATAATGGACTCTAAAATCTTACCAATGATTGAGGTCAGGATAACTGGCCTATAATTTCCCTTCTTCTGCCTCTCTCTTTTCATAAACAGGGGTGTTGCTTTAGCCATTTTCCAAATCCCTGAGATCCTCCCTATCTCCAGTGATTCCTGAAAGATCAGCACTAATGCCTCAACAATTTCCTCAGCTATCTCCTTCAGAACTCTGCAGTACAGTCCATCTGGTCCAGGGGTGATTGGTCCACCTTCAGACTTTTCTGCTTCCCGAGCACCTTTTCCTTAGTTATGGCTATGAAATTCACCACTGCCCCTAACTCTCAAAGTTCTAGTATGCGATTGGTGTTTTCCACCATGAAGACTGATACAAAGTACCTGTTCAGTTCCTCTTCCATTTCTTCGTTCCTCATACTGATTCTTCAGCCTCCTTTTCCAGTGATCTACTGCTACTTTTTAATGTCAGTTGCAATACTGGTCGAAGACGATATCACAGCTGTACTGAAGGAGGGACCCATGGAGGGCTCAAGCATTGAGGCAATATGGGTAGAACTCAGAAATAGGAAGGATGCAGTAACAATGCTGGGGCTGTACTACAGGCCTCCCAACAGCGAGCGTGAGATAGAGGTACAAATATGTAAACAGATAATGGAAAGGTGTTGGAGAAACAGGGTGGTGGTGATGGGAGATTTTAATTATCCCAACATTGACTGGGATTCACTCAGAACTAGGGGGCAAGATGGAGCAGGATTTGTAAGGTGTGTCCAGGAGGGTTTTCAAGAGCAGTGTGTATGTAGTCCAACTCGGGAAGGGGCCATACTGGACCTGGTGCTGGGGAATGAACCCAGCCAGATGGTTGAAATTACAGCAGGGAGTGACTTTGGAAATAGCGACCACAATTCCCTAAGTTTTACAATACTCATCGACAAGGATGGCAGTGGTCCTAAAGGAAGAGTTCTAAACTGGGGGAAGGCCAACTATACCAAGATTTGGCAGCATCTGGGGAATTTAGATTGGGAGAAACTGTTTGAAGGTAAATCCACATTTGATATGTGGGAGGCTTTTAAAGAGAGTTTGATTAGCGTGCAGGACATGTTCCTGTGAAAATGAGGAACAGAAAAGGCAAGATGAGGGAACCATGGGTGACAGATGAAATTGTGAGACTAGCCAAGAGGAAAAAGGAAGCATAGATTAGGTCCAGGTGACTGAAGAGAGATGAATCTTTGGAAGAACACGGGGAATTTCGAGCGCATCTGAAACGAGGGATGAAGAAGGCTAAGAGAAGACATGAGATATTGCTGGCAAACATGGTTAAGGAAAATCCCAAAGCCTTTTATTCATATATAAAGAGCAAGAGGGTAACTAGAGGGAGGATTGGCCCACTTAAGGACAAAGAAGCAACGTTATGCACTGAGTCAGAGAAAATGGGTGACATTCTTAACAGAGATAATGGGAACTGCAGATGCTGGAGAATTCCAAGATAATACAATGTGAGGCTGGATGAACACAGCAGGCCAAGCAGCATCTCAGGAGCACAAAAGCTCCTGAGATGCTGCTTGGCCTGCTGTGTTCATCCAGCCTCACATTGTATTATCTTGACATTCTTAACAAATACTTTGCATCGGTATTCATCAAGGGGAGGGACATGACAGATGGTGATGTGAGGGATAGATGTTTGCTTACTCCAGGTCAAGTTGACACAAGGAAGGATGAAGTGTTGGGTCTCCAAAAAGGCATTAAGGTGGGGATCTATACCAGGTTATTGAGGGAAGCGAGACAGGAAATAGCCGGGGCCTTAACAGATATCTTTGCAGCATCCTTAGACACGGGTGAGGTCCCGGAGGACTGGAGACTTGCTCATGTTGTCGCCTTGTTTAAGAAGGTTAGCAAGGATAACCCAGGTAATTATTGACCAGCGAGCCTGACGTCAGTGGTCGGGAAGCTACTGGAGAAGATACTGAGGGATAGGATCTGTTCCCATTTGGAAGCAAATCAGCTTATCAGTGATAGGCAACATGGTTTTGTGCAGGGAAGGTCATGTCTAACCAACTTAATAGAATTCTTTGACGACGTGACAAAGTTGATTGAAAGGGAAAGGCTGTAGATGTCATTTACATGGACTTCAGTAAGGTGTTTGATAACGTTCCCCATGGCAGGCTGATGGAGAAAGTGAAGTCGCATGGGGTCCAGGGTGTGCTCGCTCGATGGATAAAAAAAAAAATGGGCTCGGCAACAGGAGACAGAGAGTAGTGGTAGTAAGGAGTTTCTCAAATTGGAGACCTGTGACCAGTGGTGTTCCACAAGGTTCTGTGCTGGGACCACTGTTGTTTGTGATATACGTAAATGATTTGGAGGAAGGTGTAGGTGGTCTGATCAGCAAGTTTGCAGATGACACTAAGATTGGTGGAGCAGCAGATAGTGAGGGGGACTGTCAGAGATTACAGCAGAATATAGATAGACTGCAGAGTGTGGCAGATAAATGGCAGATGGAGTTCGATCCGGGCAAATGTGAGGTGATGCATTTTGGAAGATCTAATTCAAGGGCGAACTATACAGTAAATGGTAAAGTCCTAGGGAAAATTGATGAACAGAGAGACCTGGGTGTTCAGGTCCATTATTCCCTGGAGGTGGCAAGCCAGGTGAAGAGGGTGGTCAAGAAGGCATACGGCATGCTTTCCTTCATCGGACGGGGTATTGAGTACAAGAGTTGGCAGGTCATGTACTGTTGTATAAGACTTTGGTTCAGTCACATTTAGAGTACTGTGTACGTTACCAAAAGGACGTGGACGCTTTGGGCAGGGTGCAGCGGAGGTTCACCAGGATGTTGCATGGTATGGAGGGTGCTAGCTATGAAGAGAGGTTGAGTAGATTAAGATTATTTTCATGAGAAAGATGGAGATTGGGGATACCTGATTGAGGTCTACAAAATCATGAGGGGAGAGACAGGGTGGATAGCAAGAAGCTTATTCCCCAGAGTGGGGGACTCAATTACTAGGGGTCATGAGTTCAGAGTGAGAGGAGGAAAGTTTAAGGGAGATAGGCGTGGAAAGTTCTATACACAGAGGGTGGTGGGTGCCTGGAACGCGGTGCCAGCGGAGCTGGTAGACGCAGACACATTAGCGTCTTTTCAGATATATCTGGACAGATACCTGCAACAGGTATGAGATTCTTGCTCCCTGTACGGTTGAGGAAAAGGACTGTGGACAGGATGAGCCAGCTGACCATGGCACCATGGCGCACAAGGTCATTCAAGAGGGGGGGAGCAAAAAGACAGGTAGTTGTTATCAGGGATTCTATAATTAGAGGGACAGATAGTATCCTGTGCAAACTGCATCGGGCGTCCCTCACGGTGTGTTGCCTGCCCGGTGCCAGGGTGCGAGACATCTCCGACCGGAAAGGATATTGGAGCAGGAGGGGGAAGATCCGGTTGTTGTGGTCCACGTTGGGACTAACATCATAGGCAAAGCTCGGGTAGAGGTCCTGCTCAGGGATTATGAAACACGAGGAAAGAAATTGAAGTACAGGTCCTCAAGGGTCATAATCTCTGGATTACTGCCCGAGCCACGTGCCAATTGGCATCGGGAAAAGAAAGTTAGGGAAGTAAACATGTGGCGAAGGAATTGGTGTGGGAAAGAGGGATTCCATTTCATGGGGCATTGGCATCAGTTTTGGAACCGGGGGGGATCTGTACCATCGGGACAGTCTCCACCTGAACCGATCTGGAACCAGTGTTCCAGCAAAAAAGATGAATAGGGTGGTCAGTAAGACTTTAAACTCGTGAGTCGGGGGGAAGGGAAAGTGAAAGAGACAGGGAGTATGGAGTTAAATGGAAAGATAAGCAACAGGATAGCATGTGTACAGGTGGATTTAAGCTCGAGGCAGACGAGGAATACAGCAAAAAGGAAGGATAACTTAAGGCATCTTGGCATGTCCAACCTCTCTCATATTGATAAGAAAGCTCGCATTAAGACACTTCATCTAAATGCTCTTCGCATTCGCAACAAAGTAGATGAATTAACAGCACAAATCCTCTTGAATGATTATGATGTGGTAGGCAGCACAGAGACATGGTTGCAGGGAGCTCAGGACTGGCAGTTAAACATCCAAGGATTCACAACATATCGAAAAGAGAGGGAGGTGGGCAGAGCGGGTGGGGTTCCCTTGTTCGTTAAGAATGGAATGAGATCTACGGCACTAAATGACATAGGGTCAGAAGATGTGGAGTCTATGTGGGTGGAATTGAGGAACCACAAAGGCAAAAAAAACTATAATGGGAGTTATGTACACACCTCCTAACAGTGATCAGGATGAGGGGCGCAAGATGCACCAAGAAATAAATAGGGCACGTCAGAAAGGCAAGGTCACGGTGATCATGGGGGACTTCAACATGCAGGTGGATTGGGTGAATAATGTTGCTGGTGGATCCAAAGAAAAAGAGTTCATGGAATGTTTGCAGGATGGCTTTTTGGAACAGCTTGTGATGGAGCCCAGAAGGGAACAGGCTATTCTGGACTTGGTGCTATGCACTGAGCCAGACTTTATAAAAGATCTTAAAGTAAGGGAACACTTAGGAGGCAGTGATCATACTATGGGAGAGTTCGGTCTGCAGTTTGAAAGAGAGAAGGCAAAATCGGATGGAATGGTATTCCAGTTAAATAAAGGTAATTACAGGGGCATGAGAGGGGAATTGACGAAGATCGACTGGAAGCAGAGCCTAGCGGGGAAGACAGTAGACCAACAATGGCAGGAGTTTATACGTGTTACTGAGGACAGAGTACAGAGGTTCATGCCAAAGAAAACAAAGATTATCTGGGGTGGGATTAGACAGCCATGGCTGACAAAGGAAGTCAGGAAATATATCAAAGTAAAAGAGACAGCCTATAAAGTGGCCAAGAGCACTGGGAAATCAGAAGATTGGGAAGGCTACTAAAACAGACAGAGGATAACAAAGAGAGCAACAAGGAAGGAGAAGATCATTTTGAAGGTAGGCTAGCTAGTAATATTAGAAATGATAGTCAAAGCTTCATTCAATACACAAGAAACAAATGAGAGGCCAAAGTAGATATTGGGCCGCTCCAAATTGATGCTGGAAGGCTAGTAATGGGAGATCAGGGAATAGCTGAAGAACTCAATAAGTACTTTGCGTCAGTCTTCACAGTGGAAGACATGAGTAGTATGCCAACAATTAGGGAGAGTCAGGGGGCAGAGTTGAGTACGGTAGGCATTTCAAAAGAGAAAGTGCTAGAAAACCTAAAGGGTCTAAAAATTGATAAATCTCCTGGCCCCGATGGGCTACATCCTAGAGTTCTGTGGGAGGTGGCTGAGGAAATCGCGGAGGCATTGGTGGTGATCTTTCAAAAGTCACTGGAGTCAGGGAAAGTCCCAGATGATTGGAAAATTGCTGTTGTAACTCACTTGTTTAAGAAAGGATCAAGGCAAAAGATGGAAAATTACAGGCCAATTAGCCTAACCTCAGTAGTTGGTAAAATTCTAGAATCCATTGTCAAGGATGAGATTTCTAAATTCCTGGAAGTGCAGGGTCAGATTAAAACAAGTCAGCATGGATTTAGTCAGGGGACGTCGTGCCTATTAGAATTCTTTGAAGAGGTAACAAGTATGTTAAACCAGGGAATCCCAGTAGATGTTATCTATCTAGACTTCCAAAAGGCCTTTGATACAGTGCCTCACAGGACGCTGCTGAGCAAGGTGAGGGCCCATGGTGTTCAAGGTGAGCTACTGGCTTGGATTGAGGACTGGCTGTCTGACAGAAGGCAGAGAGTTGGGATAAAAGGCTCTTTTTCAGAATGGCAACCGGTGACGAGCGGTGTCCCGCAGGGTTCAGTGTTGGGGCCACATCTGTTCACCTTATATATTAATGATCTGGATGAAGGAACTGGGGGCATTCTGGCGAAGTTTGCCGATGATACGAAGATAGGTGGACAGTCAGGTCGTACTGAGGAGGTGGGGAAGCTGCAGAAAGATGTAGACAGTTTTGGAGAGTGACCAGGGAAATGGCTGATGAAATTCAATGTGAGTAAATGTGAGGTTTTGCACTTTGGAAAAAAGAATACAGGCATGGACTATTTTCTAAATGGTGAGAAAATTCGCAAGTCAGAAGTGCCAAGGGATCTGGAAGTGTTGGTCCAGGATTGTCTACAAGTTAACTTGAAGGTCGAGTCCGTAATTAAGAAAGCGAACGTAATGTTGTTGTTTATCTCAAGAGAGTTGGAATATAAAAGCAGCGATGTGCTTCTGAGGCTTTTGAAGGCTCTAGTTAGGCCCCATTGAGAATACTGTGTCCAATTTTGAACCTCAGGAAGGACATACTAGCCCTGGAGCATGTCCGGCGGAGATTCACACGGATGATCCCTGGAATGGTAGGTTTAACGTATGATGAACGGCTAAGGATCCTGGGATAGTCCTCGTTAGAGTTTGGAAGGTTGAGGGGAGATCTAATAGAAACTTGCAAGATGATAAGGTTCCCCATGGTAGGCTCATTCAGAAGGTCAGGAGGAATGGGATACAGGGGAACTTAGCTGCTTGGATACAGAATTGGCTGGCCAACAGAAGACAGCGAGTGGTAGTAGAAGGAAAATATTCTGCCTGGAAGTCAGTGGTGAGTGGAGTTCCACATGGCTCTGTCCTTGGGCCTCTACTGTTTGTAATTTTTATTAATGACTTGGACGAGGGAATTGAAGGATGGGTCAGCAAGTTTGCAGACGACACAAAGGTCGGAGGTGTCGTTGACAGTGTGGAGGGCTGTTGTAGGCTGCAGCGGGACATTGACAGGATGCAGAGATGGGCTGAGAGGTGGCAGATGGAGTTCAACCTGGATAAATACGAGGTGATGCATTTTGGAAGGTCGAATTTGAAAGCTGAGTACAGGATTAAGGATAGGATTCTTGGCAGCGTGGAGGAACAGAGGGATCTTGGTGTGCAGATACATAGATCCCTTAAAATGGCCACCCAAGTTGACAGGGTTGTTAAGAAAGCATATGGTGTTTTGGCTTTCATTAACAGGGGGATTGAGTTTAAGAGTCGTGAGATCTTGTTGCAGCTCTATAAAACTTTGGTTAGACCGCACTTGGAATACTGCGTCCAGTTCTGGGCGCCCTATTATAGGAAAGATGTGGATGCTTTGGAGAGGGTTCAGAGGAGGTTTACCAGGATGCTGCCTGGACTGGAGGGCTTATCTTATGAAGAGAGGTTGACTGAGCTCGGTCTCTTTTCATTGGAGAAAAGGAGGAGGAGAGGGGACCTAATTGAGGTATACAATATAATGAGAGGCATAGATAGAGTTGATAGCCAGAGACTATTTCCCAGGGCAGAAATGGCTAGCACGAGGGGTCATAGTTTTAAGCTGGTCGGTGGAAAGTATAGAGGGGATGTCAGAGGCAGGTTCTTTACGCAGAGAGTTGTGAGAGCATGGAATGCGTTGCCGGCCGCAGTTGTGGAAGCAAGGTCATTGGGGTCATTTAAGAGACTGCTGGACATGTATACGGTCACAGAAATTTGAGGGTGCGTACATGAGGATCAATGGTCGGCACAACATTGTGGGCTGAAGGGCCTGTTCTGTGCTGTACTGTTCTATGTTCTATGTTCTATAATGTATGGTTTAGAAGGAGTGGACGCTAGGAAGTTGTTTCCGCTAGGCGGGGAGACTTGGACACGTGGGCACAGCCTTAAAATTAGAGGGGGTAAATTTAAAACTGAAATGAGACGACATTTCTTCAGCCAGAGAGTGGTGGTCTTGTGGAATTCATTGCCGCAGAGTGCTTGGAGGCCGGGACGTTGGATGCCTTCAAGGCAGACATCGACAAATTCTTGATCTCAAAAGGAATCAAGGGCTATGGGGAGAGTGCAGGCAAGTGGTGTTGAAATGCCCATCAGCCATGACTGAAATGGCGGAGTGGACTTGATGGGCCGAATGGCCTTACTTCCACTCCTATGTCTTATGGTCTTATGGACAGGTACATGGATAGGCAGGGAGCAAATGGACACAGACCCTTAGAAAATAGGTGACAGGTTAGACAGAGGATCTCGATCGGAGCAGGCTCGGAGGGCCGAAGGGCCTGTTCCGGTGCTGTAATTTTCTTTGTTCTCTTTATTTGTACTCTTGCCTTTCTCATACCTTTTCTAGCTGAAAAAAACTCATGCAATTTTTTTCCATGTTACCCTCGTTAATATTGCCCTCAAATTTCATCATCTTCCCCCTTATTGCCTTTTTACATGTCCGCCGCTAGTTTTCGAAAGGCTTCCCAATCCACTGGCTTCCCACTAACCACAACACATTTTATGCTTTTTCTTTTGCTTTCATCCTGTCCCTGACTTATCTTGTTAGCCGTGGTTGCTGATCCTTTCCTGATCTCAACTCCACTCTCTTGCCTGCTCCCCATGGCCCTTTCTCCCTGTTTTTCATCAGAAACATATCTATTTCTTTCTTGAATCGGTCGATTGGTGCTGCCTCCATTGCATTTAGGGGCAATGAATTCCACAGATTCACAACTCTCTCCTCATCTCCATTTTGAACATTCCATCTCTCACTCGATAGCTACAGCTTCTTGTTTGAGACTGTCCCACAATGGCGAACATGTGCTCAATGCCCATCTTTTCAATCCCCTTTACTATTTTATATACCTCAATCAGAACCACCCCCTCACTCTCTCGAACACCAGCAAGTTCAGGCACAAGCTACTCAGCAACTTCTCATATGACAGCCCTTTCATCCCGGGATTCAATCAGTCCAACCTCCTCTGAACTGCCTCCAGTGCAGATGTATCCATCCTCAGTAAGGGCATCAAAACTGGACACAATACTTTGGTCTCACCAACACCCAATGTGTTCGGAAAAACACTGTGTTACTTTAATGATCCAGTCCTTTGGTGATAAATGCCAGAGTTCCATCTGCCTTTCTTATGCTATGCTCTTCCTGCATACCCACTTTCAGCTACAAAGACAGCCAGACAACTCTGCACTGACACACTTTGAACCTTCCCTCCATTTAAATAAAAATTCGCCCTTTTTTTCATGGACAAAATAGGCAAGCCTTGTGCTTATGCACATTAACCACCTGCCAGATTCTGGTCCATTCTCCTCGCCTGTCAATATTCAGCTGTCTCTGTTTTATTTCACATCACAGGCTGTTTTCCCATCTCTTTCAGAATCATCCACGCATTCTGTTATGTTACATTTTGTCTCTGCTTACATATCATTTGTATACGTTACAAATAGTTCAGGTCAGAGACCTGAACCCCGCAGCAACCCACCAGTAACAATTCACCATCCAGGCAAAGACTCATTTATCCTGACACTCAGCTTTCTGTCAGTTAGCCAGCCCTTTATTCAAACCAATATTCTACCCTTAATCCCCTTGGATCTAACCTTCTGGTTCACTTTTTTATGCAGCAACTGGTCAAATTCTTTCTGGAAATCTCGATATGCCACATCCCTCGGATCCCTGCACAAGATCCTCAATTCTGCCACCTCATCAGCTCCTGACTTCATTACAGCTTTTGTTCAAACATGGTCAAAAGAGTTGAATTCCCGAGGTGAGCTAAGGATGGCTACATTTGACCGAGTGTGGCATCAAAGAGCGCTCGCATAACTGGAGCTGGTGGGAATCCAGCAGAAACTCACCACTGGTTGGAATAATATCTGTACAGAGGACGATATTTTTTCATTCTTGAATCGGAAAGAGGTAATTGCTGGTTAGACCAGCTTTTATTGCCCATCCCAAATTGCCCAACTGATATCTGGAGTTCCATGTAGGCCACAGCAGGCCACGCAGTTTCCTTCCCTAAAGAACATAAGTGAATCAGATGGGGTTTTCCGACAATTGGCAATGGATTTACGATCATCATTAGACGCTTAATTCCAGATTTTCATTGAATTTAAATTCCATTATGTGCCATGGTGGAATTTGAACCAGGTCCTCAGAACATTACCTGAGTGTTTGGATTAATAGTCTAGTCATAATACCATTAGGTCATCGCCTCTCATGATTGGCATTTTGGTTGTTAGAGGTCACCTGCAGGAGGTCCTGAGGGTACAGTCCGAAGCCTAACCATCTTCAGCTGATTTATCCCATCATCTCTCCATCATAAGCTCAGAAGTGGGGATGTTCACCAGGGATAGCAGAATATTCAGCATCATTCACCACTCCTCAGATACTGAATCTGTCCATGTCCAAATGCAACAAGGCCAGAACGATGTCTCGGCTTGGGCTGGTAATTGGCAAGTCGCATTTATACTGCACAAATACCAGGTAATGACCATCTCCAGGAAGAGAAAATCCATAAATTGTCCCTTGACATTCAAAGGTGTCACCATCACTGAATTGTCCGCTATCAAAATCCCGGGTTTTACCACTGAACAGAAATTCAACTGGGCTTCCTATTTAAATGCAGTGGCTACTAGAGCAGGCCCAAAGCTCCGATTACTGCATCAAGTGACTCACCTCCTGATTCCCCAAGCCTGTCCACCAGCTACATGGAACAAGTCAGAAGAATGGTGGAATAATCCCCACTTGCCTAGATGGGTGCAGCTGCGAAAGCACTCAAGAAGTTCGACACCATCCAGGAAAAAGCAGCCTCCTCCCTGCAGTGCTCAATAGCAGCAGCGTGCACCATCTATGAGATGCACTGAGAAATCTGCAAAAGATCCTGAGACAGGACTTTCCAAACCTATGACAAATTTCATCTACAAGGGCAAGCGTAACAGATATATGGGAACAGCACCACCTACAACACCCTGTCTAAGCCACTCACCATCTCAACTTGGAAATATATTGCTGTTCTTTCACTACCACTGGGTCAAAGTCCTGGAAATTCTCCCCTGACTGACTGAGTCTACCTACAGCACATGGGCTACATTGATTCACCAATTACAAGGGTAACTAAGGATGGGAAGTAAATGCTGGCCCAGTTAGCGATGCCAATGGCCCAGAAACAAATAACAATTAAGTATCACCTATCTCCTCCTAATTCCAGTTTCTCATGCAGCACCATTCTGATTATTCTATAAAACCTGGTCTTTCTGTGGCAATGCTCAAAGCTACACACAGTACTCATTTGTGATCAAATCACATTCTGCACAATATTAAGAGCCATCACTGGCTGATGAGTATGATTGCCCAGCTTGGAAATTCCATATCACAGGTCATGAGCTCTGTGCGGGTTGATTCGCCTCAACTAGAGCCACATATCTGACCACATGTTTAGGAGGTCTTTCAGTGTGATGGAAGTGGTCTTGGCCTTGAGAACACCAGCATTCCTTTCTCCAGTTCCTTTCCCACACTTCAACTTCTTGTCTGGTGCTGTTGAAGAATTATGTGCCTTCATACAGGAGATTCACCAAGTTGGTTTCTTCTGAATGGGGATATCCCATACTTTGACCTCGATGTAGTATTTCTTGAAGGAACATTTCAAGGTCTTTGAAATGCTTCCTTTTACTTCTTGATCAGATGCCTTCCTTGAGTTGGCAAAAATTTACTTTGGTAGTCATAACTTAGGCATCCAAAGTACATGGCCAGCCCAATGGGGTTTGTTTCAAATCATCATGGCATCAATGCTGATGCTAGGAGGTTTTTCCTCCTAGCTGATGTGGAGAATCCATGACAAAACTGTGCTGAAAGGGTCTTGAAGTGGCAGCTCTATGTTATCCAGGTTTCACAGTCATATAGAAGAGGCTGAACGATGCATGCCTTGAACTCAAGGATCTTGCGATCAGCACAGATGTCACAATTGTGCATTCTCATCCTCTGGAGTCCAAAGGTGCCACTCGCAGATTGGACGTAATGTTAGAATCTCTGTATCGATGTCAGCCTTAAAAGAGAGAGAGCGTCCCATCTAAGGGAAATGTTCTACATTTGGGAGGATTTCTCTATTAATTTTGATGAAAAGATGGGCCACAACTTGACAGATTGGTAAAGGATTTGAGTCATCTTGAGGTTCGAACACAGAACATAACAGCGCAGTACAGGCCCTTTCGGCCTTGATGTTGTGAAACCAACCTGAAGCCCATCAAACCTACACTATTCCATTATCATCCATATGTTTATCCAACGACCATTTAAATGCCCTTCAAGTTGGCAAGTCTACTACTGTTGCAGGCAGGGCATTCCATGCCGTTACTACTCTCTGAGTAAAGAACCTACCTCTGGCTTCTGTCCTATATCTATCACCCCTCAATTTAAAGCTATGCCCCACCGTGTCAAACATGGCCATCCGAGCCAAACGACTCTCACCGTCCACCCTATCTCATGCTCTGATCATCTTGTATGGTTCTATTAAGTCGCCTCTTAATCTTCTTCTCTCGAACGAAAACAGCCTCAAGTCCCTCAGCCTTTCCTCATAACGCCTTCCCTCCATACCAGGCAACATCCTGGTAAATCTCCTCTGCACCCTTTCCAACGCTTCCACATCCTTCCTATGATGCGGCGACCAGAACTGTACGTAATACTCCGAGTGCGGCTGCACCAGAGTTTTGTACAGCTGCAACATGCCCTCATGGCTCCGAAACTCAATCCCTCTACCAATGAAGCCTAACACACGGTATGCCTTCCTAACAACCCCATCAACCTGGGTGGCAAATTTAAGGTTGAGGCTAATTCTTCAGTATACTTCTGCAAAGGCCTTAAGGGAGATTTGAAGACTTCTGCGAGCGGAAATGACGTTGTGAACCACATACTGAAGTTCCAGAAGCGAGGTCAGTGTCATTTTCTTCTGTGATTTTAACTGGTTGAGGTGAAAAGGTTTTCCATCCATCCTGTTCAGGCCACTGGGAAGCTTGTTCTTGATGAGATTAAGAATGGTGGTGACAAAGCTGGAGAAAAGAGTGGGCGTGAGCCTCAACTTGACCTCAAAGAGCTTCTGCACAACATTGTATTTCTGGTATTGAAGCCTGATTTAAGCTGTTGGCCTTTTATCATTTTAGCAAACTACTTCAACTTTGAGGGCAGATTGTATTTAAATGGTTAAATCCCTAAGTTTCCACAGATCGGAACAATTCTATCAAGTGGAACAATGTATTACTCACTGAAGTGCAGTACTCCACCATTGGGTAATGTAGCTTGTGCCCCTTGGATGTGCGTCCCGAAAAGAAACAGCTTCGGCAGATGTCATAATTTAAGTGTTTGAGGCTGCGGCACCTATTAAGGAAGAACAAGAAGTAAGAGAAATGTTCATTTTTGTTTGGATATTTTTAACCATCCAAGGAATGCAAGTTAAGTAGTTAAATTATGTATTTTTTTTTATTTTGAAGAAACGGCAAAATTGTGTGGGGAGAAGCAAATGCTAGGTCAGTCGAGGAAAACTGTCCCAACTCCCCCAGTCAATTTTCATAATGGGATATCCCATCCCTGGAATTATTTAAATTGCTTCTGCTCTGCAATGTTCCCATAGTATGGAAGGTTTTCATCTGCCATGGTGGCATAAACCTATTTAGAAGTAACCTTGCCAGAATCTTCCTGGAAAAGGTAAATCTGACGAGCAGCGATTGTAACATGTGAAGCTGTGAAGGCAACACTGAAGGAGGAGGACACACATTTTCAGCTCAGACAGCAGAAGGGAAGTACTCCAGGGAAAGAGAAGAAATAGCGAAGAAATAAACTGCAATAATGGCTGAGTCACAGTGGTATAGTGGCAATATCATTGAGCTAAATGCTCTGGAGAATGTAGGTTCATGTTCCAACACTGTAGCTGGTCAAATTTACATTTCATTAAAAAATACCCAGAACTAAAAGTTATTTCCAGCAACACTATCATGAAACTATCAACAAATGTTGGTAAAAACCCATCCGATTCACTCATGTCCTTTCGGGGAGTATTCGATTATCCTTACACCACTTCATGTGGCTGCAGAGCCACAGCAATGTAGGTAGCTCTGAACCACCCTCCCAGCCATCCACTCAGTTCAACGGCAATTAGTGAAGGACAACAAATGATAACTTCACCAGTGATAGCCAAATCCCTTGCAAGAATGGAAAATGTTCTCTTGAAATGGAAGGACTTGATCAATGTAGTGTGAAATTATCAACAGATGAATGGATAGAACTGCATACAGAATGTAGGTCATCAATACGATGAGATGGTGCAAAACAGAGGATATTGCCTTCAGGATTCCTGTCATGAAGCCAAACTCTGAGACTCAGCAAGCACTCAAATGTGTGAGCAGAAACTAAATAGCCATGAAAACCAACATAAAAGTACAAACAGCAGGCTCTTAAAATTTTTGGAGATATGCAAGGCAATATTAAATTATGCACTGAAGTGGTTAAGTTCAGTTAATCCTCTTGTAAATAGCACTGCTAACAGGAAACTCACTGTCAATTACAGATTAGTCCAGAATTTTCAAGGCAATAGATAAAGTGAAGCAGAATACCAGTTTCCGTGAGGAACAAACATAATTTGGAAGTTAAAGGGATGAAAGGAATTACTTTTCTGAACAACATTCGGAAGAAACACAGACAGACGGTTGATTGAGAAGATGAAACATGAGAAGATGGTAAGGAAAGAAATAGATTTGGAAGCAACAGTGTGGTAGAATTATGGAAGTTCACTGGCCTCACGCAACATCAGGAACCAATACATTTGATCTTTAGAGAACAGAATGTCAGAGAAGGGGGGCTCTCTTCCCAAATGGTCAAGCTTACAAAATGTAGGAAAAAGGCTGCCTTCCTCTTGGTGCTTCTCACTGGATGAACACGCGAGGAAAGTTGTGCTGATTGGTTGCGGACCTATTGGTGGTTGGTTCATTCATATCAGGCAGATTCTCCAACAGCAGGTGAAGGTGTGGTCACAGTCTTCGCTCGGGGCAACTGAATCTATTCCTCTTCTTTGTTCTTTCATGCAAGTTCTGTGTTTGGATTCCTGATTGCGGCTACAAAATCTCCTATCTGTCCCTCGAACTGTCAAGTCTGCGATCACTCACGTCCTGTTTACCTCACCCTTTTCCGCCGTGTCCCAGAGCCAATTACACTTTACTTTAAAGTAATTTTAAGTCCAAATCACAGTAAAAGGAAGCCATTTGGTCCATCATGTTTGAACTAGATCTCCAAATACATATCACAAATTAGCGCCTTTTCCTTAACCTGCACATTATTTCTCTTTAATTAATCAACTAGTGCTTTCTTGCATCTTTTACTGAAACTGCCTCCTCTAGGAAATGCATTCTATAGACTGTGATAAAGCTATTTCTTACACTGCAGTTACTTCTTTAGTCAATCACTTCAAACCTCTGCATCTTATTCTCAATTCTGTCACAAGTAGCAAAGTCTTCCCCTCGTCTACTCTGACCAGACCTCAAATGATTTTGCAAGATTCAAAATAATCTCTTCTAAGTCTCAGCATCTTCGAGGAAAGCTGTCCCAATTCCTCTAATCAATTTTCATAATGAGATATCTCAACCCTGGAATCGTTATTGTAAATTGGTCCTGCTCTGTCTCTCTCCAACATTTTCACAAAGTTCCCTTCGCACGGAAGGTTTTCATTTGCCATGGTGGTATAAACCTATTCAGAAGTAACCTTGCCAGAATCTTCCCAGCAATGCAAAGGCTGGTGATCTCATGGTTCTTTGAGCAATCTGACATTTCTCCTTCAGTTTTGTACAAGATATGGCATCTTAAAGATTCTGTGAAATCCTGCCCTGTTCCCCACAGTCCATGAAAAGCTAACAGATCTTGGCCTTCAGAGTTAGGCCACCATTCCTCAAGCTTCAGATGGAATTCAATTGACTCCGGGTCGCTGTTGCTCTTGATTTAGTTACGGCAGTCATAGTTTCATCCACAGTTGGGCTCTCACTCCAGTTCTTCTTAGACAGAGAGTTGTTTGATCAGATCAATGGCAGTAACATGCACCTTCTCCAAGATGGCCAATCTTAGAAATGGAGGAGAATAGTTAACCAAAAAGGTTCAATTTACCCCTTAGAAATCCTGTCCAAATCTGCAATTTAATTTACTAGTTGTGGACAAGAAGTTTTATCGATCATTTAGCAACAACACAGCAATCACTTTCATAGGATGCACACACACTGATTACAGGACTAATAAAAAGGCCTTTCTGTAAATTCCCAATAATTGCAAATTACAGAACCAACCGGAAGTCGAGTCACAATCCGTTCTGAGCCACAGTGTCTGTGATCAATGCAACTGCGAACAAAATACCAAAAGCATGCAGCACTCACCTCTCACAAAAAATTAAGGTAAAGAAGTTGATACTTAATTTGTCCGAATTACTTCTCTGGTCCATGAATTTGTTCGGGTTTTGTGATGATCTCAGTTGTGTTGTTGACTGATGGAGTTTCTAATAGAACATCTAAAGTAAAAGCTTTCTTTAAAAACTAACTCCCTCTAACTTTCTGCTGGTTTGCACATCTCACCTGAAACCTACGAGTGGGTACTCTTTGCAGATGTTACACTTAGCCTGATGTTTTGCAGTTTCAGCAGCTGCCACACGGTGTCGAACAGGCAGCCACACCATGGACTGAGGCTCCAGTCTCATCCACTCTACAAAGTGTTTAACATCAATCTCTGGTTTGTTCTGGCCCTAGAAGAAAATAAAAGATCAGCTGCATGATTAATTATGTCAAGTTTACATCCGCTATCCTCAGACATATCTAATACACTATCATTGGGGTTTCTGACATTGTTTTTATTAAATTAATGATTAAAAACATTGACTATTTATAAACATGATAGCCTTGGATTAGTGGTGGTACATGTTGGCCTCTGGAACTAATTCAAATCGAAAATGAGCACAAAATTCATACTGGCAAGTAGACCCGCTTGACCTTCTGAAGTGGCGCAGAGCACACTTACATGTTGGAAGCAACTGCGGACACTTGGTTCAATGTTGCTGCCTCCAAATGAAGGTACCTCACCCAGCTGCCGAGGGATCTGGACTGCATTGTGAAGCAAAAGGCTCAGGCTTTGTTGGTCACATAATTCTGTGGGTTCAGCTCCTTGTTTGAAGAGGTCTGCAAAAGTTATCCATAAGAAAAAACTTGATATTCCTAAACTTAAGGGAGGTAGTTAAGAGTTCAATACATCCAATATATCTTCCTCAATTGCCTTGCTTTGTAAATTATCTTAAAACATTATTTTATGATCTTGATTGGCTATTTGCAAACAACTGTGGAAACAAAAACTTCTGTTTCTTGGCACCAATGGACAATGTATGTTGTATGATTCTCCAAGGAAGTCATTTCTTTCTTGATTGTAAATCTCAAACCTCTCTAATATCTCCTCGTTCTTTTCACAGAGATAATCTTTGTGTGGACCTGGAAAACATGGGCACTGTCCTCAATGAATATTTTGTGTCAATCTTTACAATGGAAAAGGACACTGCAAGTATTGATATCAGGGCAGAGGACCTAGGAACATCAGAAGTTTAGACATCGGAAGATGCAGCTGGTTTAGCAAATTTAAAAGTGGATACATCTACAGGCCGAACTGAAATGTATACCAGCGAGCAAGGGAAGTGAGGGAGGAGATATTTGGGCCCCTGTCAGCAATTTTCAAACACTTGTCAATCACACGTGAAGTCATGAAGGACGATGAACATTGTCCTACGATGAACAAATGGAGAGAGGAACAGACCAGGAAATTAAAGGCCAGTCAGAATAATCTCAGCACTGGAGAAGCTATAAAGAGGCATTCTTCGGGGTAGAATGTACTTCCATGAACTAATCAGGGATAGTCAGTATGGATTTGTTAAGGTGAGGTCACGTTTCAGAAATTTGATCCTTTTTTGAGGAGATGTTGGAGTGTTGATGAGCTTATGCATTCGATGTGGACTTAGTAAAGCCCCCCTTGGCAGACTGATCAAGAAAGCAACAGTCAACGGGATCAAAGGCAAAGAGGCACGCTGGAGCCAAAACTGGCTGAGGCAGAGAGCACAGGGTGATTGATGGTAGAGGGATATCTATTTGACAGGATGTTTGCTTTCAGTGGGGTTGTGCAGGGCTTGCCACAAGGGCCCTTGAAATTTGTCAACGAGATTCATCATTTTGGCTTAAACACAGTGTGTATGACCGTGTTGCTAGCGAATGACTAATTTAGTGAGGAGGATATCGACGGAATGGTCATGTAAATAACAGCCATGGGATCAAAGGCAAAGTGGTACACTGGACCCAAAATTGGTTGACAGACAGAAAGAATAAACTTCAGGAGGAGATCAGCACACTGGTCAGCTGGACACAGCAATTGGAACTCAACCAGGAAAAGTGTGAGCTGACGAACTCGGGAGGGCTAACAAGGCAAGGGATCACACTATGAAGGGTGTGATCCTGGACATTACTGAAAAAACCAAGATGCTGCCTGGGCTGGGGGTTCTCATGGAATCATAGAGTACAGAAGAGGTCCTACGGCCCACTAAGGCTGTGCCTCTAAAAACACACTGCGACATATACTAGTCCCATTTTTACACACTAGACCATTCTCAAAAATATTATGCCATTACAAGTGCTCATCCAAGTACTTTTCAAAGGGTGTGAGGTTTCCTGTTTCAACTTCCCTCCCAGGCAATGCATTCCAGACCTTTACCACACTCTGGATGAAAACGATTTTCCTCAAACCTCCGCTAAATTTCCCGTGTTTCTCTTTAACATTATGCCCTACCGTTATTGATGATTTAACTAAGGGGAACAATGCTTTCTACTCAACCTATCTTTACCTCTCATAATCTTATATGCCTCTATCAGGACCTCCACTCAACCCCGAAAACTTCTCTGCTTCACAGAAAATAATCTGAATTTTTCCAGCCTTTCTTCACAGCTAAAATGCTCCAACATATGCAACATCCTTTTCATTCCCTCCAGTGCAATCACATCCTTCCTGATGGGTGGTGACCAAAATGCCACACACAACTCCAGCTGTGGCCTAACCAAACTTTTAAACAGCACAAAGTGACCTCCCCACTCTTACCATCTGATAAAGGGAGATGTCCCATATGTCTTTGTAACAACCCTTACTAGCCTGACCTGACCCCTTCAGGAATTTATGAACTAGCACCCTAGGATCCCTTTTCTCCTCTAAGCTTCCCAGTGTCCTGCTATGCATTAGATTTAGACTTAGGTTTTATTATCACACATATTCAATACAGGGTACAGGAGTGCAATGCCACCTCAGACGGTGCCATCTCAGGTACAAAGTACCTCGGTACGAAATTTCAGTTGCAAATGTAGAAAATTTATCCATCCTTCTTTACTCAGTCGTAGGGGAGTGGAACGCAAAGCCGGAGAGGGTAGTGGAGTCGGCCTCATTAGGGGCATTTAATCGGCCATTAGACAAGTACATGGATGACAGTATAAGGTAGTGGTGGAGGTGAGACAGACCTTAGGATGAGGGTAATAGTTCGGGACAACATCGTGGGCCGAAGGGCCTGTACTGAGCTGTACCGTTCCAGGCTCTATGTTATAAAAATAATTGAATACGTTAAAAAGTTCAGCACTACAGTCTTCTTAGTATAACAGTAGAAAAATAAAAACAAAAGTTTAAAAAGTCAAACATTACAGTCCTTTCTTAAGCCACGAGTTTTCAGACACTCTGACCGAGGCTTCCCCCATGACGGTTCGTATTCCCCTGCGCTGGGCTAAGGCCCGCCCATCCTTGCCAGTGGACTTCACTGCTGACTGCCGTTGCTGACCTCCATCGGGCACGACAGGCTTTGCCACATTAAGTACTCTCTTATCTTAATCCTTCTTCAGGCTATATCAATCTGCCACTGACCTGCCCATCTGACCGATGCCAAGATTGAAGCAGACAAGGGGAACTGGTAAAGATGTTTAAGATTTTGAAGGGCATAGAAAGGATAACTGGAAGCTGCTTTTTCCATTCGTAGACATGTCAATACACAGGGGGCATAGATTGAAGTTCACAGGTAGAAAGCTAAGAGGGGAGTTGAGGAGAACCTATTTTCCCAGTGTGGTGGGAGTCCTGAGCTCACTGACTGAAAGTGTGGCTGATTCAGAAAGTGTCTGAATATTTAAGTATTTAGATATTCACTTGTGTTGCCGTAGGCTCCAGGGCTATGAGCCAAACAATCAAAACGGAAAGCAATGTACTGTGAGTTCGATGCAGACAGATCTTTGTTGAGCAGTGCAGGAACTGCAGACCGCACGGCCTCCTCCTGTGCAAAAAACATCCATGAGACTATAATTACACAGCTTTTCTTTGAGGCATTTCTCCACTTGACTGATTCTTTGTAAATGCAAGGCCGATAAAATAAATCCTTTTCTTAAAAGCTTCCATCTCACTGAGAAAGCTTCAGGCCAATTTGATAATCTGCTCTCAAAAATCTGCTCATATTTTGATAGTTATGACAAATTCTACTATCAGGGCTGACACAATCCACAACATTCTAAATCAATCAATAATATTCCAGAAAGATGATCATTTGCCTATCCGACCAATTTTAACTGTTGCTTTAAAAAATAGAGAAATAAATCTGGATCTGTCAAAAACTAATCAGTTCTTCCTTGGACCATACCCGTACGTACCAGCTTTCAATGAAATATGCCCATTAGTTTGTGAGATACATTGCTGACCAACAGGACAACAAATGGGCAAAAACATTACCTCACATTCAGTGTTATCACTGCTGCAAGTGAGCAGCAGAGTCATACAGCACTTCCAAATCTTTTTCCCAGTGCGAATGATGAAAACATCATTGGTCACAAAAACAGCTGCTAAGGTTAGTGCCTTTGAGAAACAATAGCATCATACATATGTAGCGCATCATTTATCTTGCAGGAATGCACTGTGCACATTCTGCACAGACCAAGTTATGACTTAACACTCATCGTGGCAGTGACTAAATACAGAAATATACTAATACAGCAAACCTTTTGTTAAACAGCACCTGCGGTACCAGGAATGAGCTGAATAATCAAAAATTCCAGTTGATCAATAGGTCCACACACGCAAAAAACACACACTCAATAATAGGAACATAATGCATGGGATATACACATTGTATCAGTGATAATGGGAACTGCAGATGCTGGAGAATCCAAGATAATAAAATCTGAGGCTGGATGAACACAGCAGGCCCAGCAGCATCTCAGGAGAACAAAAGCCGACGTTTTGGGCCTAGACCCTTCATCAGATGAAGGGTCTCGGCCCGAAACGTCAGCTTTTGTGCTCCTGAGATGCTGCTGGGCCTGCTGTGTTCATCCAGCCTCACATTTTATTATCTGGGATATACACATCACTGTTCTCCCTCATTTACAGCATAAATGACTTCAGTAATGAGGCAACTTTGCCTCAATTAAAACTTACTGGCAGAGTGCCTTTTCACTTGCATCCTCACCATACATCACAAGATGATGAGAATACAGTAAACATCTGGTGTATAATTTTTGTCAGTTTATTGAGTGTGCTAGTTTGTTGAACAAAGTTTACATACAGTTAAATCTACAGTTTACATGTGTATCAGCAATGATAGATTTAGTACTGACACTTGTATTTTTCCTCCAGATGACCCTTGTAGAGTCACGTCAAGCCAATTTTCAAAGAAAGCACTCTGATTCTTCCACTCATACTTCTGGAAAAGGAAGTTGCAGAACATCACTGACTGACTTTACTTATTTGAATACAGCGTAAGGTACATAGAACATCGAACAGTACAGGCCCTTCAGCCCACAATGTTGTGCCGAACTTTTACCCTAAACCTCAGGTCTATCAAACCTCCACCCCTATCTTATATTACCATCCATATGCCTGTCTAATAGTCACTTAAATGCCCCGAATGAGGCCGACTCCGCAACCCACTCCAGCTGAAACAAAGATCTCTTTGAATTGTCATTTGTCACACATGTATTGAATCAAAAAACAAATTTCTCACTTCCATAGACTTCTGTAGCATCTTAATATGATTTGTGAAGATTAATACTTCACCCGATCATTTTATAAATACAACTTCAAACAAAATGCCACTATATGGAACTTGTATGTTGGTATTTGTGCAGATGCCATTTCAGTTTGTGTGATCTGTTTCGATGCAACGAGTGATAAACACTTCGAATAAAATGGTTGAGAGCAGTATATGTGAGATTTAATACCATGCTTTATCTACAGATAGTCCATCTGCAGGTAGTTATTCATGAGACTCAACTGACATCATGTCTCAGGGGAGCTTGTGACCTCTGGGTTAGGTGTTGTTTGACCATTGCCTACTGGTCACTGGTTGAGAGGAAAGAGAACCACTAGCTGCTATCCATTTTCAACAAGTGATCATGATAATCTACCTGCGTTTCAATGTCCCATCAACATTCAAGAATTGTTGCTCGAAGAGGCTTCTGTGTAACAAACAGGAGCAGAATCAAGATCAACCTTGCTTTCCCTATCTGAACAAGCTGCCAACACCAGAAATATGGGACCGTCTTAATCATTCTTATACAATTAACTTTTACAATAGACAACAGGTGCAGAAGTAGGCCATTCGGCCCTTCGAGCCAGCACCACCATTCGTTATAATCATGGTTGATCATCCACAATCAGTATCCTGTCCCTGCCTTATCCCCATAACCCTCGATTCCACTGTCTTTAAGAGCTCTATCCATCTCTTTCTTGAAACTATCCAGAGACTTGGCCTCCACTGCCTTCTGGGGCAGAGCATTCCATACATCCACTGCTCTCTGGGTGAAGAAGTTTTCCCTCAACTCTGTTCTGAATGCCCTACCCCTTATTTTTAAACTGTGTCCTCTGGTTCTGGACTCACACATCAGCGGAAACATGCTTCCTACCTCCAGAGTATCCAATCCTTTAACAATCTTATACGTCTCAATCAGACACCCTCTCGTCCTTCTAAGCCAGGTCCCTGTACAGCTGCAGAAGGACCTCTTTGCTCCTATACTCAATTCCTCTTGTTATGAAGGCCAGCATGCCATTAGCTTTCTTCACTGCCTGCTGTACCTGCATGCTCGCTTTCATTGACTTATGTACAAGAACACCTAGATCTTGTTGTACTTCCCCCTTGACCTAACCTGACTCCATTTAGATAGTAATCTGCCTTCCTGTTCTTGTCACCAAAATGGATAACCACACATTTATCCACATGAAACAGCGTCCGCCATGCATCCGTCCACTCAGCTAGCCTGTCCAAGTCACCCTGTATTCTCATAACATCCTCCTCACATTTCACACTGCCACCCAGCTTTGTGTCATTGGCAAATTTGCTAATATTACTTTTAGTGCCTTCATCTGTATCATTAATGTATATTGTAAACAGCTGCGGTCCCAGCACTGAACCTTGTGGTAGCCCACTGGTCACCGCCTGCCATTCCGAAAGGGACCCGTTTATCACTACTCTCTGCTTCCTGTCAGATAGCCAATTTTCAATCCAAGTCAGTATTTTGCCCCAAATACCATGTGCCCTAATTTTGCTCACTCATATCCTCTGTGGGGCTTTATCAAAGGCTTTCTGAAAGTCCTGGTCCACCCCATCCACTGGCTCTCCCTTGTCCATCTTCACAGTTATATCCTCAAAAAATTCCAGAAGATCAGTCAGGCACAATTTCCCCTTCGTAATTCCTGCTGACTCTGACCTATCCTGTTCCGGCTATCCAAATGAGTTGTAATTTCATCTTTTATAATTCACTCCAGCATCGTTCCCACCACTGACGTCCGGCTAACCGATCTATAATTTCCTGTTTTCTCTCTCCCTCCTTTCTTGAAAAGTGGGACAACATCAGCCACCCTCCAATCCGCAGGAACTGATCCTGAATCTAGAGAACATAGGAAAATGATTACCAATGCGTTCACGATTTCCAGAGCCACCTCCTTAAGTACCCTGGGATGCAGACCATCAGGTCCCAGGGACTTATCAGCCTCCAGACCCAACAGTCTATCCAACACCATTTCTTGCCTAACATCAATACCCTTCAATTCATCCATTACCCTAGGTCCTTCAGCCATTATTACATCTGGGGGATTGCTTGTGTCTTCCCGAGTGAAGACAGTTCCAAAGTACCTACTCAACTCTTCTGCCATTTCCTTGATCCCCATAATAAATTCACTTGTTTCTGTCTTCAAGGGCCCAATTCTAGTCTTAACCATTTTTTTTTCAACACACCTTTTACTATCCTCCTTGATAATTGGAACTGCAGATGCTGGAGAATCCAAGATAACAAAATGTGGAGCTGGATGAACACGGCAGGCCAAGCAGCATCTCAGGAGCACAAAAGCTGACGTTTCGGGCCTAGACCCTTCACCCAGGCCCGAAATGTCAGCTTTTGTGCTCCTGAGATGCTGCTTGGCCTGCTGTGTTCATCCAGCTCCACACTTTGTTATCCTTACTATCCTCCTTCATATTTTTGGTCAGTTTTCCTTCGTTCCTCATTTTTTTCTCCGCGTATTGCCTTTTTAGTGATCTTCTGTTGCTCTTTAAAAGCTTCCCAGTCCTCCGGCATCCCGCTCATCTTTGCTATGTTATACTTCTCTTTTATCTTTAGAGAGTCCTTAACTTCCCTCGTCAGCCACGGCCGCCCCTGCCTTCGGATCTTTCTTTGGAATGAACTGATCCCGCACCTTTTGCATTATATCCAGAAATACCTGCCATTGTTGTTCCACTGCCATCCCTGCTACGGTATTGAACCATTGAACTTTGGCCAGCTCCTCCCTCATCGCTCCATAGTTCCCTTTCTTCAACTACAATGCTGACACTTCCAATTCTCCCTTCTCCCTCTCAAATTGCTGATTAAAACTTATCATATTATTGTCACTACCTCTAATGGCTTCTTTACTTCAAGGTCCCTGATCAAATCCGGTTCGTTGCACAACACCAGATCCAGAATTGCCTCCTCCCTGGTAGGCTCCATACTGACTCTGCATCTCCTGATTCTACGTCTCCACTCGCAAAGGGCTGAAGATTTTATATTTCTTTACATTCATAATTTCATATCTATTTTACTATTTCTTCTTTCTTTATTATTTCATATTTCTTTACTTCTGACTATTTTAAATACAACAGGTTTTCTTATGCTACATCAGTGACGACATTTCAAAGGTAGTTTAGCTGCCTATAAAGTACTTTTTATGCCTGAGACCATAAAATGAGCTACATAAATGCACTTCTTTCTTTTATTAACTTCTGTAGTTGTGTTTCTTTGCCAATGGAGGATTGGCTACAAGTACACAGGGGAAATACATTTCCTATGACAAAATTCCAAACCAAAGTTACGAAATTAGAATAATAAACTATTGGCTGTTTGCAACTGAACACTGTAGATGAGCAAAGGTCACTTAATCAGTAAAGTACTAATTAAGTATGTTCCCGACATGGAGAATACAAATGAAAACTACGGTAATGCTCATAGGAAATTGGACAATGTTCTATTTTATGATCATAGCAATGCCATATCATCAACACATGTTTTAATAGATAATAAGTCACTCTGGGATATTTATTCATTTGTTTTATATCCTCAAGATCATCTTTGCAAATCCTGTGAACAGGGGCCACTGAACAGCTTACTTAGCCTTTTTTTTACACCTATAATATCCATGTTTTATCCCTCTCCCCTCGATGTTTGTCTGCAGGAAGATGAGTTAACAGGGGGCTTACAGTTTTAATTTGTACAGATATGTGTCCAATGTTTGTAAATATCTGACTGTAGCTAGAATCTATGCAGTTGTAATAAATAGGCATTCTTGTTAAGAACAGAAATCTGGACCGTGGTCTTCATCAGTTTGGATCTAAAAGACAAGTAAATTAGGGAAACTTACATACTTTTCAAAATCTTCCACATTGGGATTACTCTGGAAACTGCAGGCTCGAATTGCAGCATGGTACCCTTCTGAATGTAACACCTGAAATCACGAAAGTAATAACTTGCTTGAAAATGAACATGGACTCTATGGGTTAAGGTGACACAAGCCCACGAGCTACAACATGGGGAAAAATACAGTGGATGCTATTTTTAATGAACAGTGTGTCAACATCAACTGTTCTGTCTGAGAGTGAAATCTGAGAAATGAAAAGTGAAAACTGCCAGGTTAGAAAGTTCCAGCTACGTGCTTACCTGATGGAAATGCATTGATTGTGATATTAATATATATATATGATTGTTAATTGAGAGTACTGATGAATTTTGCTTTTTGTTTCTGTGATGATCTAAATAATCCATTTGTCAACACAATAAAGTAGATATTGTTATTGTAAAACACCCCTGAAAATCCAAAGAAAATTTCAAGAGGGGCCAAATAAGTAGTGTTGGGGAACAAAGAAATGGCAGAGGAACTGAACAAGTATTTTGCATCAGTCTTCAGGTTGGAAGGCACCAGTAGTAGAACTTTAAGGGAGTCTGAAGCAGAAGTGAGTGTGGTGGCCATCTCAAAGGAGAAGCTGAAGGGTCTGTGTGGAATTTGTACATTCTCCCCATGTCTGCACGGGTCTCCGCCAGGTGCTCTGATTTCCATCCACAGTCCAAAGATGTGCAGGCAAGGTGGATCAACCATGGCAAATGTGAGCTTGCGGGGAAACAGTACAGGGCTGGGTCTCGGTGGGATGTTCTTTGCGGAGATAGAACATAGAACATAGAACAGTACAGCACAGAACAGGCCCTTCAGCCCACAATGTTGTGCCGACCATTGATCCTCATGTATGCACCCTCAAATTTCTGTCACCATATACATGTCCAGCAGTCTCTTAAATGACCCCAATGACCTTGCTTCCACAACTGCTGCTGGCAACGCATTCCATGCTCTCACAACTCTCTGCGTAAAGAACCTGCCTCTGACATCCCCTCGATACTTTCCACCAACCAGCTTAAAACTATGACCCCTCGTGCTAGCCATTTCTGCCCTGGGAAATAGTCTCTGGCTATCAACTCTATCTATGCCTCTCATTATCTTGTATACCTCAATTAGGTCCCCTCTCCTCCTCCTTTTCTCCAATGAAAAGAGACCGAGCTCAGTCAACCTCTCTTCATAAGATAAGCCCTCCAGTCCAGGCAGCATCCTGGTAAACCTCCTCTGAACCCTCTCCAAAGCATCCACATCTTTCCTATAATAGGGCGCCCAGAACTGGACGCAGTATTCCAAGTGCAGACCCAATGGCCTCTTTCCGCTCTGTAGGAATTCTATAATTCCGAGAAGATGGTAAATTACATGGACCAGATGGACTGCCCCCCAGAGTTCTGAAGGAGATAAGTGAAAAAACCATGCAGTTATTGGTGATCTTTCAGGAATTACTGGAGTCAGGGTGGGTCCCAAAGGAGTACAAAATGGCAAATATAACGCCCCTGTTTAAAATGGAGGGAGGCAAAAGACAAGAAATTATAGACCTGTTAGCCTGGCGCTGGTCATTAGGTCAGATTTTAGAGTCCATTATTAAGGATGAGGCCGGAGAGTACTTGGAAGTACATGGTAATACTTGGAAATACATGCTAAATTGGGCTGAGAAAACACAACTTTGTCAAGGGAAGGTCTCTGTTAGATTCTTTGAGAATGTAACCAGTGAGTTAAAACAAAAGAGAACCATTGAACTTTATCTGTTTGGATTTCCAGAAAGCCTTTGAGAAGGTCCCACACAGGAGGCTTCAAAATTTAAAAAAATGAGCTTATGGTGTTAGGGAGTAGGTACTGCCACGGACAGAGAATTGGCTAACTGGCGGAATGCACAGAGTGGCAATAAAAGGGTCTTTTTCAGGATGGCAGCCAGCAACTAGAGGAGTTCCACAGTCATCAGAGTTCAGACTACAGCCATTCACATTATACATTAACAATCTGGACAAAGGAACTGATGGTATTGTTGTCCATAGTGGGTTGTTGCAGATGACATTTCGATAGGTGGAAAGGCAGGCAGTGTTGAGGGGGTTGGGAGGTCACAGAGAGTCTTTCGAGAAGTGGCATTACAGGCATAGACTATTTTCTAAATGGGGAAAGGCTTCAGAAATCTGAAGCACAAAGATGCCCCAGTTCAGGATTCTTTTAACATGCAGGTTCAGTTGGCAGTTGGGAAGGCAAATGCAATGTCAGCATTCATTTCAAGACGGCAAAAATACAAGAGCAGAGACGTATTGCTGAGGCTGTGTAAGGCTCTGGTCATATTGCATTTGGAATATTAAGAGCAGTTTTTGGCCATCTATCTAAGGAAGGATGTGCGGGCCTTTGTCAGGGTCTAGCGGAGGTTCTCAAACATAATCCTGGGGATGAAGGGACTGTCATGTGAGGAGTGGCTGAGAACTCTGGGTCTGTACTCGACGGAGTTTAGAAGGACGAAGGGGGTCACACTGAAGGTCAGTCAGGCCTGGATAGAGTGCACACAGAGATGTTGTTTCCACGAGTCGGAGAGACTAGGACCTGAGGGCACAGCCTCAGAGTCAAAGGGACCACCCTTCAGGATGGAGATGAGGAGGAATTTATTCAGTCAGAAAGTTGCGAACCTGTGGAACTCATTGATGTAGAAAGCTGTGGAGGCCAAGTCAGAGTTGATTTCAGGCATAGATAGATATGTTCTTGCTTAGTATGGACAAAGGAGAATGGGATTGAGAATGATAGATCCCACTCGATGGGCTGAATGATCTAATTCTGTTCTTAAATCATCAGGTCTAAAACACTGGAATGAATCAGTTCAGTGTCATTTTTATTGCACTGCAAGGACAGTATCTCTCCAAAAGACCGAAGAAATTTTCTCACTCTGTTGTTGCAAACCTATTCAATAACTGGCAACAATGCTCCTGTTGTGCCTCTCTCAACCGACGCTAGTTAGTTCTCCACTCAAAGTAACTGGACCATCCCGGTATTACTGGCACTCGTGCCATGTTTGAAGGCTATTGTGGACCAGTAAATTGCTCAGAATCCAGAACTGCCTCGTACCGTTCATAGCATTTGTCCCAGACAGGGCAGGAAAGGGGAAATTAGCACCTTACTTTACAGTTAGGGACCTGGAGGTCCTGGTGGATGGATTGGTGCAGTGCAGAACTGTCCTCTTTCCCAAGGACAAGCACAGGAGGCCACGACACAAGACTCGGCCAGACTGATCCAAGGCTGTCCAGTGCCAACGCAGGCTCAACCACCAAAAGAACCATCCAGCAGTGCTGCAAGATCAGTGACCCCTGCTCCAACAGAAGAAGAGCCTCATTGTTCTGTGCTACCTCACATTCACCCTCTCTCTAATTCTGCACCACCCTTCAGCACAGCTCATGTAATACCATTCTCACCAAAGCATTCAATGTCTGTCTTCACTTGCTCTCGCCTACTTGAGGGCCCAAGGCTATTAATCCTCTATGTCTCTGTGCCTCTTGCTCTCACCCAGGAGACCTCACCTCCCTTCCCAAACATACATGAGCACTAACAAATGCACCAGCTCATTTCATCTCACTCAATCCCTCCCTTTGTTTCATCCAGGAAAAACAGCCCACAGTAGGGCAGAAAGAGCCAACACAGGTAGTGAGGTGTCTAACGTTCGACTTCCCACAACCTATGAGGACAGTGTCCTGACGATGGTCATCCTGAGCAGCCAACTGATTGCATCCAAGCCCCTCGAGTGATATCAGACAATGCCCTGGAGTTACCTAGATCTGCTGCCTGAAACTGCCTCCCTTGACTGGAGACCATTCCCCTCGGAACCTGAAGCATGACCATGAGGTTGGAGACAATGCAACGCGTTCTGTGCTTCTGCAGCTGGCACATGCTGCAGGTGTGAGATCAACATATCACGGTGCTGAACGGCAACACACCCACTCCTTTGATTGATGACTGCTGACAAACATGACAAGCTGTCTGGCTTTGTCTCGATGCCAAAAGGTTAATCAATATACTAGCATTATGAGTCTGTGAGGTGTGGCGGAGGGGGCAACCCGTAAAAAGACAAGGCAAATGAAGACAAGGCAGAGGAGCTGTTAGCATTCATGCAGGGACAAAATGAGAGTGGAGAGCTCAAGCAAGGTGTCCTGATGTGTAACGTGGCCCAATACACGAATGGGTGCCTGTTCCTGCATATAAAAGTGCCCTGGCAGTAGCACTGCAATGAGGGGGGCTGCTGCAATCCAAAATGCAGCAATGAAGTACAGAAGAGTACTGAAAGCAGATGTGAGATGTGCTGAGGCTGGAACATGCCACATGTCAAAACTGTGGAGATGGGGTGCTACTGAAGGGTGTGGCTGCAGATACTGGTGACTACTACCCAAGTTGGAGGTCCAGAGGAGCATTGAGCAAAGTGCAAGCACCACACACCCACTCAGAATTTCATTTCGGTAATTCTGAGAGTCTAGTTTCTGTCTGGCAGGTAGAAAAAGTATTAATGAGGGTGGTACTGAGAAATAATTCATGCCTTTCAGTACTCCCTAGTGTGAATTTCCGCTCAATGTCTGCAATTTTACTGGAAAATGCAACATTTTGGTTTTGACATCCAGAAGGACCTTGAGCTGCAATCAATATGAAGGGTACGCACCTAATGAACAATGTCAAAATTGACAGTCACAATAATGATATAATATTGGAACACATCTCATGCAGACGAAGCTCAATTTAATATAAATGAAATATTGGAGGTGATTAGGGGTGTATAGAAGGACACTGAAAGTTTAACCCCGGACTTTCATCTCCAAGTCCTAGAATCATATCCAGCCCGGACTGAAAGAAAATAAAATTCTCTCCGCTTGCAAGGATTCCCCAATATACTGTCACAGTCCTCATACATTTCCAAGTGAAGTGCATAACATTATTCCTAAATGGAGTTTAGTAAACAATCTGACTGAGATAAGCTGAAGGACAATTAGTCTGGAAAATACCACAATGACACAGTTAGAACATAGAACATAGAACATAGAACAGTACAGCACAGAACAGGCCCTTCAGCCCACGATGTTGTGCCGACCATTGATCCTCATGTGAGCACCCTCAAATTTCTGTGACCATATGCATGTCCAGTAGTCTCTTAAATGACCCCAATGACCTTGCTTCCACAACTGCTGCTGGCACCGCATTCCATGCTCTCTCAACTCTCTGTGTAAAGAACCCGCCTCTGACATCCCCTCTGTACTTTCCTCCGACCAGCTTAAAACTATGACCCCTCATGTTAGCCTTTTCTGCCCTAGGAAATAGTCTCTGGCTATCAACTCTATCTATGCCGCTCATTATCTTGTATACCTCAATTAGGTCCCCTCTCCTCCTCCTTTTCTCCAATGAAAAGAGTCCGAGCTCAGTCAACCTCTCTTCATAAGATAAGCCCTCCAATCCAGGCAGCATCCTGGTAAACCTCCTCTGAACCCTCTCCAAAGCATCCACATCTTTCCTATAATAGGGCGACCAGAACTGGGCGCATTACTCCAAGTGCGGTCTAACCAAAGTTTTACAGAGCTGCAACAAGATCTCACGACTCTTAAACTCAATCCCCCTGTTAATGAAAGCCAATACACCATATGCTTTCTTGACAACCCTGTCCACTTGGGTGGCCATTTTAAGGGATCTATGTATATGCACACCAAGATCCCTCTGTTCCTCCACACTGCCAAGAATCCTATCCTTAATCCTGTACTCAGCTTTCAAATTCGACCTTCCAAAATGCATCACCTCGCATTTATCCAGGTTGAACTCCATTTGCCACCTCTCAGCCCATCTCTGCATCCTGTCAATGTCCCGCTGCAGCCAACAACAGCCCTCTATACTGTCAACGACACCTCCTTGCTTCGTGTCATCTGCAAACTTGCTGACCCATGCTTCAATCCCCTCATCCAAGTCATTAATAAAAATTACAAACAGTAGAGGCCCAAGGACCAAGAGCCCTGTGGAACACCACTCACCACTGACTTCCAGGCAGAATATTTTCCTTCTACTACCACTCGCTGTCTTCTGTTGGCCAGCCAATTCTGTATCCAGACAGCTAAGTTCCCCTGTATCCCATTCCTCCTGACCTTCTGAATGAGCCTACCATGCGGAACCTTATCAAATGCCTTGCTGAAGTCCATATACATGACATCCACAGCTCGACCCTCATCAACCTTTCTAGTCACATCCTCAAAGAACTCGATAAGGTTTGTGAGGCATGACCTGCCCCTCACAAAGCCATTTATTCCTTGACATTAACTGGATGATGTTCATATTGTGTACTTTATACACATCTTTCTCCAGCACTAACATTTGTCACCGTGAAGAGCATTACAATCAGAGTGTCAAGACGTCTACATGATCCTGTACAGGTCTGACCAAATGGAATCAAAAGTATATCACTTTCAATTTTATGATTTAAAACAAAAGTCGCTCAAACTTTCAACTATTTTCTCTGTTGAACTAAAATGAAATTAGAACATACTGAAACCTTATGTCATCAATACTCAGATTGATTTTAATCAGTCAACAATCTTCACATTTACTTAACTGATCATGTACATATCAAAATCCAATACGTCGCATGCAGTTTCATGCACCTTAGGACAATCTAAACATACTACATTAAAGTGTAAATCATAGATACGTATCAAAGACGCTCAGCAGCCAGTTCAGACACATGTTGACACAGAGTGACACATTGACCAAGTGATTTTGTTCCAAACCATCATAAATGGTCGTCAAACAGTTGATTACTTCAGTCACATTTCGACGTTGCTCGTTTTGTGTCAATTTGTGTTGATCCAAGACGCGTTGTGCTGTGTGCAACTCCAACAGATCCACTACAAAGGAGGAAGAAAACTAACTTCAATTACAGTTTTAACTTATTGGAGCTATTAAATAAAATTAATTCCTTTATTTGGCCTCGAAATAAATACAAGGATTCACAAAAGTACTCTGGAATGATGGAAACAGGCCATTTCCTTCTCAAATGCAATATGTCAAATCTAACGAGGGAACCGTCAGTGATGCTGGTCATATTCTGTTGTTTGGTTCAGTCATTTCTGCAGAACAATGGTGGAGGAACAGTAGCTTTCTATGTCATGAAGCCCTCCTTTATATTTATGAAGCAGGATTCACAACAATTTAACCTCAAACATCCATCTCTTTCAACCGATGTTCATTCTCACGACATCCAAATCCAAAGTACAATCTAATTGGCTCTTTACCCGTTTAAAATAGTGGACCTTACAACCCATATTTCACTTCTGGTAATCAGCATTCTTTTAAATCACACTATGCCACAGCTATTAAGTGTGTTAATCACACATTCTTGTTAATTCTAAAAAGGTGCTCTGTTACCTAGGTTTTGAACGAGATTTCTCTTGTAATTTTGCTATTTTGTCATACATATGGTATGTTCTACAGTGTCTACCAAAAACAATTAGTAGTTAACCAAGTATCACTTCAATGTTAGTTCACATGATGCCAACAAAATCTGGCAAACTTCATCAAAACATCAAATGCCAGTCGAACCACTCGAAATATAACAGAACCTCCATAAATAAAATCTAATGGCAATGTGAGGAATGAAGCGCCCAGAGATATGCATTCATGTGACTGAAATCATTGATTTTCTCGGCTTCTAACCCTTCCACAGGCAGCAAGATCCTGGCCCATGAACATTGACTGCTTCAAAAAAATTCCTCTTTACAACCCCTACATCTTTTCCCCAAAACATGAATGCATTCCCTTCTCCTTGTAACATCATCCATCAGCCATGGGAACACAGCCTTTCCACGTTTATTTTACCCCAACTGATCATAATCCTTTATGTTTCATTAACTACTTATTAATCCCCTGTACTCCAATGAAAATAGCATTAGCTAAATTTGTTGATAAAATGTCACATTCCTAAAATACGTTGGGTAAATTTCATCATTATTATTCAATACTACCAAAATTATTACCCTTGAAGTTTAGTCACCAGATTTGGCTGCATCATTCCAGTCCTATTTCAAGGTTCAGGATAACTTCTTTGTTTTAGCACTGCATGAGCTCGATTATACAGCCCCATCCCACAGATACGAAGGTGGGAAGAAACACATAAAATCTGGAGGGCACTGTGTGTATATGTGTGGAAGTTCTGGGGAACTGTCAAGCAGCCTGCCTATCCTTTGGCCTGCTGAGACCAATTGATGGCAATTTAAGAGATCCCCTCTATTGCCTAAGGAGATAGATGTCAATCAGAAAGACATTCAGCTTTAGATGCATAATCCAGCCTAGAAAACGTGAGTTGGAAGGGGAACCACATTCGCAGGCCCCTTGGCCTGATCCTAGGCACTTCACACCCTTAAACTCTCATCCAACCTTTCAACAACCCCTAACAACCCTCGACCACTCCGTACCTCTCGTCGGGGACCCGCCCTCCAGCCATCAGCAACTTCAGACTCTTCTGAGCTCTAAGTGGCCAGGAGTTTGACAAGGTAGAACTTCCATCCAAGAGGGTGCCTGATGTCCTGTCTCCAGCCATTTAATGCTGCAGGGCAGATGTGAAGAGCATGGGCAGGCTCCTATTTGGCATTTCAACTGGGAGAGACCTGAGCAGGAGCTGGGGCAACAGCACCATGTCGAGTACTATTTATCAGACCAAAACTTCCATATCCTCAGCATTCTCTCCAATGTTCTGCCAATTCAACAGTCAGTGCCCAAGGTGAGTGGGAAACCAGAAATAAGGAAAGATTTCAAAGCTGAGAAAAAGAAAAGAAACAGACAATAAGAGCTTATTTGAACAAATGAAGGAAGAGGTCAAAGTGAACGCAGATCCCTTAAAGAATGAAGGCTGCAAAAATAATAATGGGGAATCAGGAAATGGCAAATGAGACAAATAAATACTTTATGTCAGTCTTCACAGCAAAAGGCACAAATACCATCTCAAAAATATTTAGTGAACAAAGAGCAAAAAGCAGACAGGAAATATCACCAGAGAAAAGGTGCTCGGGAAACTAATGGGGCTAAAGGTCGAGAGGTATCCTGGACCTGATGTACTCTGCACTAGGATATTAAAAGATGTAGCCACAGAGATACTGGATGCACTGACAGTCATCTTCCAAATATCCCGGGAATCTGGAACATTTCAAGCAGTAGATGGGAATACTGCCAATGTAACAACTTGATATGAAAAGGAAGGATGACAAAAAATAGGCAACCTCTCATTGGGAAAATATTGCAGTCTGTTGTAAAAGCTGCAACAGCAGGTCATGTGGTCTGGCAATACTATGGCTTTAAGAGGTGTATTTTGTCCTGGCTTGTGTTCTTCTCTAAACCAATAAACAACTCGTGAGGCCTTGGGGTTTTATTTTTTGGAAGTTGTAACAACAAAAGCAGCATGCATGAATGGGTAATTTCCAAAGAAGGGTCTCAGCCAAGACATCAGCTTTCCTGCTCCTCTGATGCTGCATGGCCTGTTGTGTTCATCCAGCTCTACACCTTGTTATCTCAGATTCTCCAGCATCAGCAGTTCTTACTATCTCAGTATGAATGGGTCATGTCAGGCTCCCACAGAACCAAGGTTTTCGTTGAGATTTCGACAGTTGTTGAGGTTTGAAGTTGGCTGTGGAAGCTGTTATCTCTCTCTCTCTCTCTCTCTCTCTCTCTCTGTGTTACAGCTAAAAGCAGGGGTTCTCTTTCTGCTACCAGAATCATGTGAGACAATCTGTTTTACTGACTTTGCCTTTGCCAAGATGTGTTTGTGGGATATTATTATATTGGAACAGTTGTTGTTTGGTAGTTAAGTAATATATTATTCAATTAAGTTTTCCAGTAGAGTTAAACTAATCTTAATTCTTCTTTCTTTTGCTTGCATTTTAATTGGGGGGAAAGTGGTTTTGCTTAAAGCTGAGTGGCGTGCCCAATCGATTTACATCTGGAACACAGCACCTTAGAATTGTCTTTAAATAAAAGTTTGAGTCTATGTTGTCTCCTTGATACCTATGTGTGGGGATTTGATCGAGTCCATAACAGTGGAAGCAGATAATATAATCAAGCAAAGTCAGCATAGCTTCATGGTGGGGAAATTGTGCCTGGCAATTTTTAAAAAATTCTTTGAGTAAGTAACAGACAGGACAGATAAAACAGAACCAGTAGATGTATTGTGTTTCGATTTTAAAATGGCACTTGAAAAAATATCGCCCGAAGTTTACCTAATATAAGAAAAAACACATAATTTTGGGATAGTATATTAGCATGTTTTCAGAATTGGTCAAAGAACAGAAAATAGGCAGTTGGGCTGAAGGGAGAGATAATGGGAACTGCAGATGCTGGAGAATCCAAGACAACAAAGTGTGAAGCTGGACGAACACAACAGGCCAAGTAGCATCTCAGGAGCACAAAAGCTGAAGTTTTGGGCCGAGACCCTTCATCAGAGACGGGGATGGGGAGAGGGTTCTGAAATAAATAGGGAGAGACGGGGAGGCGGACTGAAGATGGATAGAGGAGAAGATAGGTGGAGAAGAGAGTGTAGGTGGGGAGGTGGAGAGGGGATAGGTCAGTCCGGGGAGGACAGACAGGTCATGGAGGCGGGATGAGATAGCAGGTCGGAAATGGAGGTGCGGCTTGAGGTGGGAGGAGGGGTTAGGTGAGAGGAAGAACAGGTTAGGGAGGCGGGGATGAGCTGGGCTGGATTTGGGATGCAGTTGGGGGAGGAGACGAGCAGGGCAGGTTTTGGGATGCAGTGGGGGAGGGGGAGATTTTAAAACTTATGAAGCCCACATTCATACCATTGGGCTGCAGGGTTCCAAAGCGGAATATGAGTTGCTGTTCCTGCAACCTTCGGGTGGCATCATTGTGGCACTGCAGGAAGCCCATGATGGACAGGTCGTCAAAAGAATGGGAGGGGGAGTTAAAATGGTTTGCGACTGGGAGGTGCAATTGTTTATAGAACATAGAACATAACAGCACAGTACAGGCCCTTGGCCCTCGATGTTGTGCCGACCTGTCATACTGATCTGAAGCCCATCTAACCGACACTATTCCATGTACGTCCATATGCTTATCCAATGACGACTTACATGTACCTAAAGTTGGCGAATCTACTACAGTTGCAGGTAAAGCGTTTCATTCCCTCAATACTCTCTGAGAAAACAAACTACCTCTGACATCTGTCCTCTATCTTTCACCCCTCAATTTAAAGCTATGCCCCCTCGTGCTCGCCGTCACCATCCCAGGGAAAAGGCTCTCATAGCCACCCTATCTAACCCTCTGATTATCTTATATGTCTCAATTAAGTCACCTCTCAACCTTCTTGTCTCTAAGAAAAACAGCCTCAAGTCCCTCAGCCTTTCCTCGTAAGACCTTCCCTCCATACCAGGCAACATCCTAGTAAATCTCCTCTGCACCCTTTCCAAAGCTTCCACGTCCTTCCTGTAATGCAGTGACCAGAACTGTACGCAGTACTCCAAGTGCAGCCACACCAGAGTTTTGTACAGCTGCAGCATGCCATCTTGGTTCCGGAACTTGATCCCTCTATCAATAAAAGCTAAAACACTGTATGCCTTCTTAACAGCCCTGTCAACCTGGGTGGCAACTTTCAAGGATCTGTGTACATGGACACCGAGATCTCTCTGCTCATCTACACTACTAAGAATCTTACCTTTAGCCCAGTACTTTGCCTTCTGGTTACTCCGACGAAAGTGCATCACCTCACACTTGTCTGCATTAAACTCCATTTGCCACCTCTCAGCTCAGCTCTGCAGCCTATCTATGTCTCTCTGCAAACTACAGCAACATTCGACACTATCCACAACTCCACCGACCTTAGTGTTGTCTGCAAATTTACGAACCCATCCTTCTACGCCCTCATCCAGGTCATTTAAAAAAAATGACAAACAGCAGTGGACCCAACACCGACCCTTGTGGTACACCACTAGTAACTGGTCTTCAGGATGAACATTTCCCATCAACTCCCACCCTCTGTCTTCTTTCAGCAAGCCAATTTCCGATCCAAACTGCTATGTCTCCCACGATTCCATTCCTCCGCATTTTGTACAAGAGCCTCCTGTGGGGAACCTTATTGAATGCCTTGCTGAAATCCATATACACCACATCAACCGGTTTACTCTCATCTACCTGTTTGGTCACCTTCTCAAAGAACTCAATAAGGTTTGTGAGGCACGAACTTCCCTTCACAAAACCGTGCTGACTATCCCTAATCAGTTTAATCCTTTCCAGATTATTATAAATCCTATCCCTTATAACCTTTTCCAACACTTTACCAACAACTGAAGTAAGGCTCACTGGTCTATAATTACCAGGGTTGTCTCTACTCCCTTTCTTGAACAGGGGAACCACATTTGCAATCCTCCAATCATGTGGCACTATTCCTGTAGACAATGACGAGTTAAAGATCAATGGCAACGGCTCGGCAATCTCCTCCCTGGCTTCCCAGAGGATCCTAGGATAAATCCCATCCGGCCCAGGGGACTTATCTATCTTCACCCTCTGTAGGATTTCTAATACCTCTTCCTTGTGAACCTCAATCCCACCTACTCTAGTAGCCTGTATCTCAGTATTCTCCTCGACAACATTGTCGTTTTCTAGAGTGAATACTGTTGAAAAATATTCATTTCGTGCTTCCCCTATCTCCTCTGACTCCACACACATCTTCCCACTATTATGGTTGATTGGCCCTCATCTTACTCTCGTCATTCTTTTCTCTTTTATCTTATTTATCTTCATGATGTACTTTATGAACAATACCACACTTCCCCAAATCACTTTAAACCATTGGAACCTTAACAACTTGCAGATATCTCCAATTAGCTAACTTCTTCCATTGAAGCACAACAAGGACCAAGTCCTATAGGGTGAAAATGTTAGAAACAGCAACAAGCGCTGTCCTGCCGAGCCTTACCTAACTTCGTTACTGACCAAACTCCCAGCACCCAGCTCAAAGTTGCACAATTGCTCAAGCTTTGCATTTCAGAGAGTGGCTATTGTAAACATGGAAGATAGGAGCAGGGAGGAGGCCAATTGGCTCTCCGAGTCTGCTCCACCATTCCTTCTGATCATGACTGATCATCCAACTCAATCGCCTAATCCTGTTTTCTCTCCATAACCTTTGATCCCATTCACCCCAAGTGTTATATCTAGCCATGTCTTGAATACGTTCAATGTTTTACCATCAATTACTTCCTTTGGTAATGATTTCCACGGGCTCACCATTCCTTGGGTCAAGAAATACCTCCTCACAAGCATCCTAAATCGTCTATCCTGAATCGTCATACTGTGACCCCTGGTTCTGGACACACCCACCACTGGGAACTGCATCTATCCTGTCCAGTCCTGTTCGAATTTTATAAGTCTCTGTGTGATCCACCTCATTCATTTGAATTCCAGCGAAAACAATCCTAACCGAGTCAATTTCTGATCATACATCAGATCTGCCATCCCCCGAATCAGCCTGATAAACATTCGGTGCACTGATAAACTAAGAGAGTAACAGCATCCTTCTGCAGAAAGGGAGCACAAAACTGCACACACTATATTCTAGGTGCGGCTTCACTAAGGCGCTGTGCAACTGCAAAAACACATTCTGGCTCCTGTACTCAAAACCTCTCGGAATGAAGGCCAACATACCATTTCAGAGATGGTAGGAACTGCCAATGCTGGAGAATCTGAGATAACAAGGTGTGGAGCTGGATGAACACAGCTGGCCAAGCGGTATCAGAGGAGCAGGAAAGATGGCGTTTCAGGTTTGGGCCCTTCTTCAGAAATGGGAGAGGGGAAGGGGATTCTGAAATAAATAAAGCGAGAAGGGGAGATGGATAGAAGATGGATAGAGTAGAAGGTAGGTGGAGAGGAAACAGACAGATCAAAGAGTCAGCGATGGAGCCAGTAAAAGTGAGTGTTGGTGAGGAGTTAAGATGGGGGTTCGTCAGTCAAGGGAAGGCAGACAGGTCAAGGAGGCGGGGATTACGCTGGTAGGTAGGAGGTGGAGTGGGGATTAGACTGAGAGTTTGGGTTAGGGCTAGGTTTAGGGTTAGAGTTACACCCTAACCCCCACCCCACCTCCTACCTACAAGCCTCATCCATGCCTCCTTGACCTGTCCGTCTTCCCTTGACTGGTCAACGCCCTTCCTAACATTTGTCTTTAGCAGTCGCTTTCTCTTCACGTGTCTATAGAAACTCTTTGTGTCAGTCTTTATGTTCCCTGTATGCTTACATTTGTACTGCATTTACTCCTTCTTAATCAATCCCTTGGTCCTTCTTTGCTAAATTCGAAATTGCTGCCAATCCTCAAATGTCGTTTACTTGGATCAGATTCTATCGCTAATTTCCTTTGTTAAGTCATGGATTGGCCCTCTTACCCATTTTGCTTTAATGCCAGACAGGATTAAACAGTTGTTGCAGTCCCCCGACGTGTTCCTTAAATGTTTGCCATTGCCTATCCACTGACATCCCTTGAAGCAACTCTTTCCTATCTATCAAGGCTAACTTCATGCCTCATATCTTCAGCTTTCATGATTAAGATACAGCATCCTGGTCTCAAAATCAACTCTCTCACTCTCCATCCTGATTTAAAAAATTCTATCATGTTATGGTCACTCATCTCCAAGAAATCTTGCACAGCTAGATTGGCAATGATTCCCTTCTCATTACATAGAACATAGAACATAGAACAGTACAGCACAGAACAGGCCCTTCAGCCCACAATGTTGTGCCAACCATTGATCCTCATGTAAGCACCCTCAAATTTCTGTGACCATATGCATGTCCAGCAGTCTCTTAAATGTCTCCAATCACCTTGCTTCCACAACTGCTGCTGGCAACGCATTCCATGCTCTCACAACTCGCTGTGTAAAAAACCCGCCTCTGACATCCCCTCTATACTTTCTTCCAACCAGCTTAAAATTATGACCCCTCATGGGGAACCTTATCAAATGCCTTGCTGAAGTCCATATACACGACATCCACAGCTCGACCCTCATCAACTTTTCTAGTCACATCCTCAAAGAACTCGATAAGGTTTGTGAGGCATGACCTGCCCCTCACAAAGCCGTGTTGACTGCATTTAATCAAGCCATGCTCTTCCAGATGGTCAGAAATCCTATCCATCAGAATCCTTTCGAACACCTTGCAGACGACAGGCGTGAGACTTACTGGTCTGTAACTGCCGGGGATTTCCCTATTTCCTTTCTTGAAGAGAGGAATTACATTTGCCTCTCTCCAGTCCTCAGGTCAGACTCCAGTGGAGAGCGAGGACGCAAAGATCTTCGCGAGTGGCGAAGCAATTGCATTTCTCGTTTCCCAAAGCAGCCGGGGACAAATCTGGTCCAGGCCTGGCAACTTGTCAATCTTAAAGTTTGACAAAACTTTCAGCACGTCAGCTTCCTCTATCTCTATCCATTCCAGCATGCACACCTGCTCTTCAAAGGTTTCATTCACTACAAAGTTCGTTTCTTTCGTAAAGACAAAAGCAAAAAACTCATTTAGGGCTTCCCCTACCACCTCAGACTCCACACACACAAGTTCCCTATGCTATCCCTGATCGGCCCGACTCTTTCTTTGACCATTCTCTTATTCCTCACCTAAGTGTAAAATGCCTTTGTGTTCTCCCTAATCCGTTCTGCCAAGCCTTTCTCGTGCCCCCTCCTGGCTCTCCTCAGACCATTTTTGAGCTCTTTCCTCGCCTGCCTGTAATCCTCTAGAACTGAGCTTGACCCTAGCTTCATCCACCTTATGTAAGCTACAGAGAACATAGAACAGTACAGCACAGAACAGGCCCTTCAGCCCACGATGTTGTGCCAACCATTGATCCTCATGTAAGCACCCTCAAATTTCTGTGACCATATGCATGTCCAGCAGTCTCTTAAATGAACCCAATGACTTGCTTCCACAACTGCTGCTGGCAACGCATTCCGTGCTCTCACAACTCTCTGTGTAAAGAACCCGCCTCTGACATCCCCTCTATACTTTCCTCCAACCAGCTTAAAACTATGACCCCTCGTGTCAGCCATTTCTGCCCTGGGAAATAGTCTCTGGCTATCAACTCTATCTATGCCTCTCATTATCTTGTAAACCTCAGTTAGGTCCCCTCTCCTCCTCCTTTTCTCCAATGAAAAGAGTCCGAGCTCAGTCAATCTCTCTTTATAAGATAAGCCCTCCAGTCCAGGCGGCATCCTGGTCAACCTCCTCTGAACCCTCTCCAAAGCATCCACCTTCTTCCTTTTGATGAGAAGCTCCACAGCTCTCGTCATCCAAGGTTCCTTAATCTTACCCCTTCTTGCCTGTCTCAGAGGGACATATTTACTCATCACTCACAACAACTGTTCCTTAAACAGTCTCCACATGTCTATAGTGCCCTTACCATGGAACAATTGCTCCCAGTCCATGCTTCCCAACTCATGTCTAATCGCATCATAGTTTCCTCTTCCCCAATTCAATATCTTCGCATTTTGTCTAATCCTCTCCTTCTCCATAGCTATGTACAATGTGAGGCAGTTATGGTCACTATCACCAAAATGCTCTCCCACCACAAGATCTGAGACCTGCCCCGGCTCGTTTCCGAGCACCAAGTCTAGAATGGCCTCTCCCCTCGTCGGCCTGTCAACGTACTGAGTTAGGAAACCCTCCTGAACACACCTTACAAAAACAGCACCATTCAAATCTCAAGCTCGAAGGAGGTTCCAATCAATATTGGGAAAGTTAAAGTCACCCATTACAACAACCCTACTACGTCCGCACTTTACCAAAATCTGCCGACCTATGCTTTCTTCAATCTCCCTGCTGCTATTGGGGGGCCTGTAGTAAGCCCCTAACGAGGTGACTACTCCCTTGCTGTTCCTAATTTCCACCCACACTGACTCGGTAGGCAGATCTTCCTCGACAATGGAAGCTTCTGTAGCTGTGATGCCCTCTCTGATTAGTAGTGCTACACCGCCTCCTCTTTTCCCCCCTCCCTATTCTTTTTAAATGCTCTAAACCCTGGAATATCCAGCAACCGTTCCTGCCCATGAGAAACCCATGTCTCTGTTATGGCCACAACATCATAGCACCAGGTACTGATCCATGCTCTAAGTTCATCACTTTTATTCCTGATACTCCTTGAGTTAAAGCAAACACACTTCAACTGATCCCTTGGTTTCTTCCCGGGAAAATCCTTCCCACTAGCTGGTCTACCTCTTGCTACTGCCTCACCTGCATCAACTCTCACCTCCGGTATACAGGTCAGGTTCCCACCCACCTGCCATACTAGTTTAAACCCTCTCAAACTACTCGAGCAAACCTTCCACCCAGGACATTGGTCCCCTTCCAGTTCAGATGCAACCCGTCCTTCTTGTACAGGTCCCACCTTCCCCAGAAGGCATCCCAATTGTCTACATATCTGAAGCCCTTCCTCCTACACCAGCTGCGCAGCCACGTGTTAAGCTGCGCCCGCTCCCTGTTCCTCGCCTCGCTATCTCGTGGCACCGGTAGTAAACGAGAGAACACTACTCTGTTCGTCCTGCTTTGCAGCTTCCATCCTAACTCCCTGAAATCACTTTTTATATCCTCAATCCTTTTTCTGGCTATATCATTAATCCCAATATGTAACACGATTTCTCGCTGTTCGCCCTCCCCTTTTAGAACCTTATACACCCGATCGGAGACGTCCCGGACCCTGGCACCAGGGAGGCAACATACCTTCTGGGAATCCCGATCCTGACCTTTAACGTGCGTTTCCTTAGCTGTGTTGGAGTGATGACCCTCATTCCCCACAGGAGACCTCCTCCTTGTATAGATAGTTCTAGCTTCCACATGACAAATGGTTTCAGTTCCGGTTGCTCCATTTGCAGTACCACACCCACCACTCACGTAGTCGTGGGTTATTTTGACTGTCTCTCTTAATTTGTCCTACCGTTGCCAGAGTGTTCCCTACTTGCTCAAAGTAGAAAATGTCTACATAAGGACTGTTTGTTGTCAACTCATTTGGCAAGGGTAATCTAAAATCCTTCAGCATTCTCTCCTAAGTGTCTGATTTACAGCATCCCACAGTGAACTTCAGTTTTTACTTTTGAAGGGGACTTGTATAATCCCATGGCATCAATGATATGGCCTTAGTATTGTATGGAAATCTTTTTTAAAAAATCACAGTCATTTTTCCTCACTTCTTCAAATCTAACTTGTGAGGATGCTCTTTTTTAGGTTCTCCCTGTGAGTAAAATATTGTCTTGGTAACACTGGACTCCTTTCAATCCACTTCAAATCTGATCCATGGCATGTTAGAATAATCCAAGCACAGATGGATTTCAAATGGAAATCTCTTGTTTTTGAATACTACTTTACGTGTCACGATAATCAAGTATTCCCGTGACTTAGGATCTCTATTCATCTGGAGATAGACTTGACTAAGGTCAATCTTACTGAAAAGCAGACCTCTAGCTGGTCCAACAAGTAGGTCATCGATTACAAGCAAAGCATACTGCTCAGCACATAGTGCTGGATTAGTAGCGAACTTGTAAGCAACGCAGATGTATACTCCATCTATCAGTGGAATGATAGGTGTGGGCCAATCATTTTTGGATTCAAGGATTCCAATCTTGACCAGTGTCATTCAATTATGGTCATAGTGTCATAGAGGCGTACAGCATCGAAACAGAGCACTTTGGTCCAACTCATCTACGCGAACAGAATATCCTAAATTAATCTAATCCCATTTACCAGTATTTGGCCCATATCCTCTAAACCCTTCCTATTCATGTACCCATCCAAGTGCTTTTTAAATATCCTAATTGTACATGCTTCCACCACTTCCTCTGGCAGCTCATTCCTTACACACACCATCCTCTGCTTGGAAAACGTTGCCCCTTACGTTCATTTTAAATCTTTCCCCCCTCACCTTAAAGCTGTGCCGTCTAGTTTTTGACTCCACTACTTGAAGGAAAAGACCTTGGCTACTCATCCTATCCATGACCCTCATGATTTTATAAACCTCCAAGTTCTCCCCTCAGCCTCCAAAACTGCAGGCCAAGTAGTCTATTCAGCCTCCCCATAGCTCAAATCCTCCACCCTGGCAACATCATTGGAAATCCTTTCTGAGCCCTGTCAAGTAGGTTTAATTCTGCCTCAACCTTTAGTCTGATTGCACGAGGCACTGATCCTGCCTTGCAACATTTTGCTTGACTCTCATACTTGATTTTCAATTCGACAGAGGTCTTCCCCATGTCTCCCAGATCCCGATGAAAATAATGGCACACTTCTTTAGAATTTTGCAATGAATCAGTTTCAGAATCTGACAAGCAACTCAGTTCAACCCAACTGAGTTTGATTTTTTTTCCAGCCATGGTCCTCCCAGTGAAACTAGCAGATTATCCATGCTGTCATTGTACCATGTAGATTTTTTTCCAACTCTTCACTTTCAGTACTTTTGCTGTACTCTGTTCATATTTCTTTCTCAAACACACCCATTCAATGGGCCCTTTATTGCCGCAGTTTCTGCATACGACTAATTTATACCAGCAATTTGCTGTTGAGTGAAGTGCTCTTTCACACCAATGGCAGTTGTGAGTCTGTGTTGGTGCTCATCTCTCAGCTGCCACTATTCCTACTATTTCTTCAAAAGTTTTGAAACCCGGCTTCTCTGGTTGTACCAGGCTCCTCAGGTGACTAAGGACATTCCCACACCCTGCCATAATACCAGGAACAATGGATTCGCTGGGTGGAGGAATTTCAGGTCTCTTTACTATAAAATATTTAACAGCTGATCTGTGGCAAGATCAAACAGGGACAGCAGGGATTTATGAAAGGGGCAGAGGGAAATCACACTTGAAAATTTTTAGGGGATTCTTTGTGGATGTAACTCATTCAGTTGATGAGGGTGGAACCACTGGATGTGGTTTCTTTGGGCTTTCAGAAGGCTTTTAACAAAATCCCACATAAGAGATTAGTGCTTTAAATTAAAGCCCATGGGATTGCCGTAGTATATTGAGATGGAAATAAAACTGGTCAGCAAGTATCAAAGGATAGGAATAAATGGTCTTTTTCCAAAGGCAGACTCAGGTGGTGTGTCACAAGGATCTGTGCTCAGACTCCGGCTACCCACCTATTCAAACGAAGGAATCAAATGCAATATCTCCAAATCTGCAGGTGACACAAAGCTGGATGAGAGGGTGAGCTGTAAGGAGGATGCAGAGATGCTTCAGTGTCATTGGGACAAGCTGAATGACTGGGCAAATGTGAGACAGATACAGTATTACACGGATATATGTTAGATTATCCACTTTGGGAGCAAAAACGGAAAGGCAAAAACTGAATGGATATAAATTAAGACATGGGTATGTAGAATAAGATCTGGGCAAACCTGTACTTCAGTCATTGAAGGTAAGCATGCAGGTGCAGCAAGCAGTAAAGATGGCAAATAGCAGAAGGGCCTTCATAGTGAGGGAATTTGCATTCAGGAGTGGGGATGTCTTGCTGCAATTACATACCAAGAATATTACGTGCAGTTTTGGCCTCTTTATCTGAGGAAGCACACTCTTGCTCTAGGGACAGTGCAGCAAAGGTTTAGCAGACTGATTCCTGGAAGGCAGACTGGCATATAAGGAGAGGTTGCGTCAGATAAGATTATACCACTGGCATTCAGAAGAATGAAGGGGCTTCTCATCGAAGCTTAAAATTCTTACAGGACCAGTCAAGTCAAATGGAGGGCAGATGTTCTTGATGGCAGGGATGTACAGATCAAAGGAGTCACAGTCATTCTTCATACCCTTAAACGAAGATGAGGAGATATTTCTTCACCCAAAGACTGATGAGCCTACAGAATTCACTACCACAGAAATCAATGCTAAAACATTGCACAGTTTCAAAAAGGAGTATGGGTTTAGCACTTGGAACTAAGTGGATCACAGGATATAAGGTTAAAGGAGGAACAGGCGACTGTGTTGGGTGATTCGATATATTCATAATGAATGATACAGCAAGCGTGAAGGGCCAAATGGCCCATTTCTCATTCTATTTCTTATGTTTCCGTGCAAAGTGAATGGCCACAAACTTGGCAGGTGGAATATAATGTGGAAAATGTCAGGTTATGTGCTTTGGCAAGAAGAATAAAAGAGCTATATGTTATTAAAATGGAAAAAGATTGCAGAAAGCTGCAGTACAGGAGGAATTTGGAGGTCCTTGTGCATGAATCATAAGAAGTTAGCAACCATGCTCAGCAACTAACAAGGAAGTCTCCTGTTGGCCTTTAGAAGGAATGGAATAAAAGAAGAGGGAAGTATTGCTAAAACAATACAAAGTACTAGACAGACCACATCTCAAACACAGCAAATACTTTTGGCCCTTTATCAAAGGAAAGAAATCTCAACATTGGAGGCAGTCCAGAGAAGGTTAACTAAGTTGATTCTAGGTACAGAAGGATCTTCTTTCTAAGGAGGTCAAATAGGTTGGACTTGTACTCTTTAGAATTTAGAACAGTAAAAGGTTACCTTATTAAAACATACAGGATTCTTAGGGGACCTGTTAGTGTCGATGCAGAAAGTTTGGTTCTTCTTGGAGGAGAATCTACGGCCAAAGGGCATCATCTCAGAATAAGGCGTGACATATTTAAGACAGGGATGAAGATGAATTTATTTCCTTTGTGGGCTTGATTTTGTGGAATTGTTTACTCCAGAGGCCTGTTGAAGCTGGGTTACTAAGAATATTCAAAACAGAGATAGCCATGATCTGATCGAATGGTGAAGCAAATTCAATGGGCTAAAAAGCCTACTTCCATTCCTTCATTTTATGGCTTTATGACCCCTACATTCCTGGGTTTTTCAGATCTCACACACTCTTTGGAACAATGTCTTTCGAGTATTTATTGTTTGCCACTATCCCTTTAGTTAAACTGCTTCACCTCATGCATCGTTTTCTTTTTCCTTGGACATTTCCCATTTTATACGGGGTAACACAATGCAAGTTGATCAACGACAACAACAAGCGAAAAGTTGCTGGAAAATCCCAGTGGGTCTGGCAGCATCCGTGAAGGGAAAAATAGAGTTAACGTTTCGGGTCTAGTGACCCGAACTCAGAACAGTGAGCAAAGATCACCACTCTTTGCAATTATCATCTTTTCATCTTGTAGATATATCTGCCACTAACCTAAGCCGTCGATCCAGGCTGAGGATTCATTACCACACAAGTTTGCTTTCCTGCACTGAATACTGGGTCCTTCTGTCTCGGAGTGAGAATCACACCGACATTTCTGACTCAGAAGGAGGGCCACTGCTGACTAAACCACACTGTATCCCAGATCCCCTCACATTTTGCTGTATTGAACTCTACCTGCCATGTCATTTCCCATTCTGTTGGCCTATTGCAGCTGATCGGAATCATCCTCATTGTTTGGGCTCCTGCAAGCTTGGCAATCGTGGTAAATTTTGGAACTTCACGCTGTATTGCTCATGTTGAGGTGTGCAATAATAAGATGGTAACTATACCAGGGGATTTCAACTTCCTCAACATTGTTTGGGATAGTCATAATCAGTGAATCATACAATATATGAGGCCCTTCAACCCACTGAGTCTGCGCTATCAAGAACATACTATTATATACACTAGACCCACTGTCAACACACTAGGTCATAGCCTTGAACGTAATGACACGTCAAGTGCTTTTTAAAGATTCTGAGATTTCCCGTCTCAACTATAATCCCAGAGAGTGCATTTCAGACCCCTCTGGATGAAAAAGGTTTTCCTCTAATCCCCTCTAAACCTTTCTTTTTAAAATAATGTCCACCTTGTTATCGAGTGTAAAGTGCACAGTGTAAAGAGGAGTTGGATTTCTAAATACGTGTTCAGCAGAGTTTATTGTGTCAACATATGGAAGGTCCATCAAGGGACAGTCCAGACCCAGATCTAATTCTTGAGAACAAAGTTGCCAAGGTGTTTAAGGTGGTAGTGGGGAGAATATAGTGATAGCAACCACTGTTATGAAAAGGAAAATGGTAGATTGCAAAAAAAAAATTTTGGATCGGAGGAAGGCAGATGTTATTAAAATAAAGCAGGATCTGACCAAAGTAGACCAGGTTCAGCTTCGTCTGGCAAATTCTACAGTAGAAAGTGAACGTGTGATTGGGAAGAAAATGGGGAAAGCACAGGCCCAACATGTTTCCTTTGGGATGAAATTTGGAAATAACAAGACAAAGAACCCTGGATGTGTAGGAATATTCAGAATTGGTGAAGAACAAAAAAAAAAGAGGCTTTTAGTAGGTACAAAGGGAGCAAATGATGGAGGCCTTAGTGGAGTATAGAAAGCTCAGAGGGAACTTGAAGCAGTTAGGAGGAAACAGGCGCATGAAAAAACATGAAGATAAAATTTGACAGATCCCAAGATATTTCACAAGTACATTTAGGGGAAGAAGATAACCAGAGAAAGAATGGGGCCCATTAGGGTCCGGGGGAAAACTTTATGCCGTACAGAAGGACACTGGTAGAGTGTTTCACTTTAGTCTACATTCAAGAGGAGGAAGATGGAGGTAGAGAACTTGGGGACAGGGACTGAGGTACTTGAGCAGACTGACACAGGGAGTGAGGCTTTGCTAGGCCTAAAAGTAGATAATTCTCTAGGTTTGAAGGGGTTGTATCATATGCCACAATAAGAGATGACAGGAAATCACAGGGGCTCTGACCCAAACTTTGAATTCTTCTCTGGCTACAGGGGAATTGGTAGAGGACAACTAATGTGGTACCATTTTTCAAGGAGAGAGAGAGATACACCAGGAATTACAGACCAATGAATCTCATATCAGTGGGAGGGAAACAACTGGGGAAATTCTGGAGGAGAGAATTCATCTCCACTTGGAAATGCAAGGTTTGATCAGCATGGCTTCATCAAAGTGAGGTCACACTTCACAATTTTGATACAATTTTGCGAGGTATGTAGGTGCCCAGATTTTCACAAGGGTTTTGATGAGCTATAACACATTAGGCTACTTAATAAGGTAATAGTCCATGATGTTGCTGTTGTATATTATCATGAACAGAGGACTGGCTCACTCATAGAAGACAGAATTGGGACAAGGGAGGCATTTTCAGACTGGCAACCTGCAGCTAGCGGAGCGCCGCACAGATTAGTGCTGGGGACACAATTATTTATGAAATACATTAATGCCTTGAATGAGGAAAGAGAATATACTGTAGCTGATGACACAAAACCATGTGGGAAGGCAACTAGTAAGGATTAATCAAAAAGTCTGCAGAGAGATATTGACAGGCTAAGCAAATGGGCAAAAACTTCGCAGATGGAATATAATGCAGGGAAATCTGAGCTAATGTATTTTGGCAGGAAGAATAGAAAAGCTGGTTATTATTTAATGGAGAATGACTGCAGAAAGCTACGGAACAGAGGGATTTAAATATTCTCGTCTACGAATCACAAAAAGCAAGCATCCAAGTTCATTGGGTAACGAAGAAGGCAAATGGAATGGAATATAAAAGGTTTTGTTAAAATTGTACGAGGCAATTGTCAGATCACAGCTGTAACACTGAGAACAGTTTTGGGAGAAATATCTAAGGATGTGGAGGAAGTTCAAATAAGTTCTAGGAGGTGAAGAAGATTGAATCTGTTCTTGTTGTAATATAGAAGAATGAGATGCCACCTGATTGAAGCTTATAAGATTTTTGACAGGGTAGATGCAGAGAGTTTGTTTTCCCTAGTGGGAGAGTCTAGGACCAGAGGGCATAATCTCAGAATAAGGGGTCACACATTTAAGATAGAGATTGGGAGGAATTTCTTCCCTCTGAGGGTTGCAAATCTGTGGAATTCTTTGCCACAAAAGACTATTGAGGCTGGTCATTAAGTAAATTTAAGGTTGAGATAGACAGCGGATATTGGGAAAAGGCAGGAAAGTAGACTGGAGAATTAACTCCAACATCGGCACAACATTGTGGGCTGAAGGGCCTGTTCTGTGCTGTTCTATGTTCTATGTTCTATGTTCTAACTGTTCTGCCATGGTCTCTTTGAATCGCAGAGCAGATTCAAAGGGCTGAATGGCCTATTTCTGCTTCTGCGCTCTATGCTTATATTGCAGCTGATGCAGTTTGTATGGATTTCAAAAACGCCTTTGACAAGGTCCCACATGTGAGACTGATATTAAAGGTAAACACATCTGGCACCACTGGCTATTACGGCAAGGTAGTTCTAAAATGGCACAGTGGTAAGAGACAGAGCACAGAGGTAGAAGGCTGTTTGTGCGACTGGAAGCTTGTGTCAAATGGCGTACTGCAACGTTCCATATTGGGTCCCTCACTGTTCGTGATATATACAACATAATGAGATATAGTTGGGTTGGTCAGATGAGCAGATCAGTGGCAGACAGAATTTAATCCTGAAACATATCAGGTGATGCACATCGGAAGAAGTCACAAGACAAGGAGGTACTCAATGAATGGCAAGACACTAGGAGGCTTAGGGGACACAGACGGATCATGGGGTGCTTGTACACAGAACCTTGAAGGTGGCAGGACAGGTTAACAGGATGATTAAGAATGCGTACTGAGAACTTGCCTTTATCAGTCATGGCACAGATGGTTTCAGCTGGAAGGTTCCGTTGGAATTGTATAGAACTTTGGTTAAGCCAAAGTTGGAATACTGTATGCAGTTCTCATCACCACACTGTTGGAAGGATGTGATTGAATTGGAGGGGGTGCAGAGATTATTCACTAGGATATTGCCTGGGGCAGAGCACTTTAGCTACGGAGACCAGCTGGATAAACTCAGATTGTTCTCTTTAGAGCAGAGAAGGCTGAGGAGGGACGTGACTGAGGTGCAGAAGATTAGGAGGGGCAAGGTTAGGAAGCAGCCGTATCCTTAGTTGAAGGGTCAATAACAAGGAGACACAATTATGAGGTGAAGGGCAGGAGATGTAGAGGGGATTTGAGGAAAAATATTTTTACCCAGAGGGTGGTGGTAATCTGGAATGCACTACCCAGAAGGGTAGTTGAGACAAGAGAGCTCACAACTTTTAACAAAGTACTGGGATGAGCACTTGAAATTAAAGGTTATTCTCCAAGTGCTGCAAAGTGGGATTAGCGCAGACTTGATTGGCTGAAGGGCCTTCTGTATGCCATATTCCCAAATTCAAATCGTGCATCTATCTCCAAAAATCAGTGTCCTCATACTTGGCAAACTGCTAATAGCGATCTTCTCATCTATTTACCATAACTTGCTGCTTCTGTCCTTCAGCCATCTTTTTTAACCAAATTTGATAGTGACCTATATATTCCATGAATCTCAATTTTATAAATCAATCTTTTATATGCACCTTCCCCTCATCCTTATCTCGGAAAGATTGCACTGCTTCATGAAGGCAGGCTAAAGTAATTCAGCATTACAGCCATACTCTGGTAGTATAATGACAGCATCAGTGACAGTACAATAAGTGCCTCATATCAATTGTTTCAAAACTGGGTTCTACAGTAGAGAGGTAATTTGAGATCTACAAATCAAATCATCTGTCATAACTTGAGATTAAATATATTGGAAAAAAGCACACTAACTAACGCGAGCTTCAATGGTGATAAATTAAATGTAACTAATTGGAACAGTAATATTCCTCATCCAACCTTGCTAAGCAATGCCTCTCTGCACTGATAGGCTGGAAAGCTGCAGTCAAGAACAGATATTCACTATTTATCATCAAGTCGGAACAATTCTGGAATGCTTTTATCTGTCATGAATGTTTAATTACTGCAATTTGAAACGCTCAACTATATGTAAATCATGAATATGTGATGTTAAAAATATACAAAAGGATCCAGCCCTTTTCTTGATTTATCAGGCTAACAATAGAAGAGCATTTGCATAAAGTGGATATACATTATGAGTGCCCTTATCAAACACCAGTCCAGGGACTGACAGATATCACAGTTAGAAGCAAATACACACATCGGGGCAGCACAGTGGCTCAGTGGTTAGCACTGCAGCCTCACAGCACCAAGTACCCGGGTTCGATTCCAGCCTCAGGTAACTCTCTGTGTGGAGTTTGCACATTCTCCCCGTGTCTGCGTGGGTTTCCTCCGGGTGCTCCGGTTTCCTCCCACAGTCCAAAGATGTGCTGACTAGGGGGAGTGGCCATGCTAAATTGCCCAGAGTGTTCAGGGGTGTGTGTCGGTGATAGGGGGATGGGCTGAAGTGCCTGTTTCCATACTGTAGGGAATCTAATCTCATCTCCATGATAACCGTCAGGAAGTAGCTTTTTAAAAAGATGATTAGAACACTTCTTTACATGTAGCCCTTGGTCTTGTGAATATGCAATTAATAATAGATAGGTTAGTGATTGCTATTAATATGAAGGCATTCAATCAAAAAGGTTCGAGAACGATTGCCTACCTTAAAGGTTAAACACTGGAAGGAGCTCACATTTAGAAGGTAGAAGGAACTATGCAAAATCCATCAGATACTTGGAGAATCACCGAGCGATACAAAATATACACTGCTCCTCAAATGGATTCAAAGAGGAAATTGGTTAATATGTTAGAGCATATAGGGTCATAGCAACAAGGAGCAGGAGTAGCAAGGACAGTATTTGTTGCCCATCCCTAGTTCCTCCAAATTGTTTGACTATTTCAGAGTGCAGTTAAGTGTCAACCACATTATTGTGGATCTGGAGTCATATGGAGGTGAGATCAAATAAGAATGGCAGAGCTCCTTTCTTAAAGAACATCAGTGAATGAGTCAAGTTTTTATAACGGTGAATAGTGTAACAGTGACAGTGTAACCATCACTGAGACCAGCTTTGTTTATGATTATATCAATTTGAGCATGTGTTGGATAACTGGCCCCATCAACCCTGCTTCACCATTTAAGAAGGTCGTGGCTGACTTGACTGCAGTCTCGGCTCCACATTCCCACCTACCCCCAAAATTATATTGAACTGAATTCAAATTCCATCAGCTGTTACAGTGGAACTTAAGCCTATACTCTACAGCATTGTCCCAGGCCTCCGGATTACTAATCCTGTGACATTAATAGTGCTTCACTGACTACCCCAGCATGTCAATCCCCGTCCTGAGCATACTTCTTGGCTGAGGCTCCACATTTTCTGGAGTACAGAATTACAAAGTTCACCTCTCTGTGAGTGAAGAGGTTCCTCATCTATCGCTGTTGTTACATTTTATTCTGAGATTGATCTCAAGTTCTACAGCCTGATCTCTTAATTCAAATTACAATAACCTGGCTTTTCAAATGCCCTGTCACATTATCCTTGCCAAGAGATTGATTGTTTATGGTTATGTACAGCATGTCCATGTTGATTTTTCTTCATTTAAGTGCCGTCACCAACCTTACAGACACTACAAATGCATTTGGTCAATGGGAGAGGTTGAATGAGCAAAATTGGACCTTCATTTCTTCCCCGCCCCAGCCTCAAAAGGTTTTGTCTTCATTTCAAATTTTTCACATCTAATGGATAATTCTGTACCTTTCCGGTCCCTTCAAGAAGTGCAACCTACCCAAATTATCCTGAGTGTCTCATCTTAAAAATTAGAATATCTTTTGATATCCTCACTGTGGAACAAATCCATTATATACTTAACATAGGACTCAGGTCAAGTTTGTTTTATTCCCCACTGTTTGTTTAACTTCCTGGCCAATGCCCCACGATTTCTCAGGAAACTATTAGTCTATCTCTGTATCAGAACATCTTCAAAAAACTAATACTTTCTCCAGATCTTGATATAAAAACTGGCGAGTTTCGGTTCGAGATGAGTTCCACAGCACAAAATCATACTTGAACCTTTTAGCCATATAAATCATTTGACAAGCAGATTCTAGGGAGTCAATCTGCAGGATCAAGTGACATCTGAAATGCTGTACATTTACTGCAAACAGTCAAGTTCAGTTTTGCTGGCTTCCACAAATCTTTGACAGCATGGCTGTGGGTGTGAATCACTTAGGTCTGGCCAAATCAGTAAAATCCCACTCCTTTTCTCATCTGAACACTGCCCCAGAGCAATATCATGTGAAAGCACTGCACTTTCCACATACATGGTGGCAATGCCCAGATCTATCCACCCCCTCATTCATTTCTTCCACTGTCTCCACATAACCGGATAGTTTCCATCTATTAAATCTTGAACAGAACGAAGCCATTATCTTTGGTCCTTGAAAGGAGGTCTGCTTGCTAGCTACCGGTTTTCGT